>NW_027097578.1:0-20000 GCF_019320115.1 Miscanthus floridulus
AAAAAATGAAAGTAGTACCGATTTGTTAAAAAAATATATATGATTTGTCAATTGTTTCTGGTGTTTTCTTACTTGTAGTTGTGTTTGTTATTTATTTAAATCATCATTTTTGTGATACATTGAATCTAGAGGTCAAGCAAGAGAATCCATAGTTAAACTAGAGTAACAAATATGTTGGTCAAATTAACCAAAATGTTTTTTAGATACTAGGGATGACATACTAGTTGCAATAGCTAAATATGATCTATATGTGGTAGAGCATGGCACTCGTGCGAGGCTAGTGTCGTCTTCCAAATCTTTTGTTTACTTGTAGTCTCCTATTGTGACATTCAGCCTAGTTTGAATTTGGCCCATGTGTGTTGATGTGAGATTGTTAGGGATTTAGTCTCACCTTGATTGTCGAGGGTGGGTTAGACTAGCATATAAGGCTTCTAGAGTCCACACCACTAATCTGAGTGTCGGGGACCAATACTAGGGTACCCGAAGATGAGGAGCTAATGACCATCAACATTGACTCATCCGAGCAGTCAAGAGCGCGACTATGGCTCCAACCAACCCTCGGCATGCAAGCTTCGCTTCGCCCGGCCTTTGGGAGAGGGTCTGCCTCACCCGACCTTTTGGGTCTGCGCTCCGCCTCGCCCGACCCTTGGGTATGCGCTTCGCCTCGCCCGGCCTCTATGGGAGGACTTCGCCTCGCTCGACCCCGAGGCCGCGGGGACTTGCCTTGTTCGACCTTTTGGGTCTACGCTCCACCTCGCCCGACCCTTGGGTCTGCGCTTCACCTTGCCTAGCCTGTGGGGGAGGACTCCGCCTTGCCTGACCCTGAGGCCACGGGTTCCGCCTTGCCTGACCCTTGGGCCTACGCTCTGCCTCACCAGACCCTTGGGTCTACGCTTCGCTTCACCCAGCCTCTAGGGGAGGACTCCGCCTCGCCCGACCCCGAGGCCGCGGGCTCTGCCTCGCTCGATGGAGACCCATACCACCACCAACCACTTCAGGTCCAAGCGTATGGGCCTGAGTCAAAGCTCTAACACCAGGGAAGAGACCGACATGCCCCGATGTAACCCGTGGCCTTGACGGGCCATACCAGAGGATTCACATCAAGAACAACATCGGGCGTACCCGTGTTTTCTGCCTAACCCCTGTACGAACACTAATAGGCACGTCAGTTCACCACAATGTTTGTTAGGAAGGAGTGAAGTGCCATGATCGGCATATGATGCTTGTGCGGAGCGCTAGTGATTGACAGGACCACGACGCGAAGCCATCCCTGTTGACATCTATAGGATCGGCGGGACCCACATGAAGGAGAAGGACCCGATGATCCTAAAGGCCTTCGGCTCTCTCTCTCAAGTTCTTCTTTTTCCCCGCTACAACTCATGCTTTCCCTTGGCCTATAAAAGGAAAAGCAGGGCGTCCCATAAGGGGCATCGCAACACATCGCATCGATTCAGGCTAGATCCGATCGAACCATCATGAACCCATCAAACCCCGAACACATGACCGAGTAGCAACCGAGCTCTCTCAGCACCCATTCACTCCTTTCACCAGAGACTTGGGACCTATCCCTCTCTCACCCATTTGTAACCCCTACTATAAACTTTCAGTGCTAGTAACACGAGCAGCAGTAACGAACTAGACATAGGGACATTCTGCCCAAACTAGTATAAACCTTGTGTCCTCTAAACACACAATCCGAGCCAGACACGCAGTATTAGAATTTTACTTGTCGGTGGCAACTCAAAACACCGACAGTTGACGCGCCAGGTAGGGGTGTTTTGTGTGTCTCGACATCCACACTAGGCCTTGGATTGCTAGTCGCAACCTCAGCTAGGTCCCAGGCACGCACATGCGCTTCGAGGACCTAGACTTCGTCGTCACGACAGAGGGAGAGTTGGCAATGGCTCCCATCACCATCTGACCTCTCCACTCTATCGGCCTCAAAGCGATCGTCGAGGTGCTTGAGGAGCTAGAGCTGCCCGCATCGGAGGCCCACGCCCCTAGAAGCGACCAGCTCCTTGACTTCGACTATAGGAGGTTAGAGCGCTAGCTCGGCGCCTTCTTGGGATCCCGACCGTCCTGGGAGGACCTACGCCACCTCACCTTCTTGTTCACCAATGTCATGGCGCAACTTGCTAGAGGGGAGCTGCTCTCTCCGGAATACCTCATCTATAGCACCCTGATAGCGGTCCTATTTGGTCTCCGTAACGCCGCAGAGACCGATGGCCACCTTGTGGCACAACGCACGCCTCCATCCCCCATGAATGATGAGTTTGTGGGGATGACCGAATATGTCGTGGAGTCTTTTCAAGACCTCCTCGTAGGAGAATCGGAGTCGCCCTCTAGCTCTAACTCTAGCAGGGGGAGCCATCACCCCTCTCATGAGTGTTTCATGGTGGGTACCCCTAAGGGACACGTTGAAAGCATCCACGAGGAAGAGGCTACCCCAATGAACAACCTCGGCAACAAGGTCGGGGGGATGCAGGGGCCCCGCCTCACCTACGGGTGGAGCAGCTGAAGGCCCAACACCAAGAGCTCAAGAAAGCACAACTCTAGCTCGAGCAGGAACACACGGAGCTCAATCGAACGCCATGGATACGGTGGGCATGCATGCACCATGGCCCGCGACATGAACTGGAGGATCATCGATGACGATGAAGCACTCCCACATTTCGCCCGGGTGAGCCAGAACATCGCCACTACGGTGGCCTTGCTTCATGGGCTTCTGAGGCCCGCAACGCCCAAAGACCGTTAGGCCCATCGTGAGATTCACATGCTACTCGAGCGTGCGATGGCACAACAGGCCGAGAGCTCGCTGTCTCGGCAATGCAAGCTCGACGCTAGCCAGCGCACGTGAAAGCATCTAGGCCCCTTGTTGGGTTTCGGTGATTAATGACAATACAAGATTACTATGACTAACATGTGTTTTGCAGAGGCAAATAAGTTAGGTCATGGTAATGGAGATCAATTAGGAAATCGAGGTGGTCATGCCCCAACGATGGAAATCATTTTGGTTTTCAAAGGATGGACGACAAGGTTAAGGATGACTAGTTCTAAGTGTCAATTGGAGTTGGAGTGACACTTAGAGTAGTTTAGGACTTTGTTTTTCCTTTGGCCGTACTATTAAGGGGGTATGGACGGGTAGCTTGACCTAGATGACTCTAGTGAGTTAGGTGTGGTGCACACTTGTTAAAACTAGCACTAGGTAGCTCCACAACAGCCCTATTATCCTATGGAGCAAACTTCATTCACATATGTTTGAGAGTTGCAAGTGAATGGAGGGTCAAATGCTGACCGGACGCTGGCTCCGGTGCGACCGGACGCTGGCCGTAGGGTCCGGTCAGTACATTTGATCAAGGTGATTGCGTTCGGTGCGACCGGACGCTGGAGTTGTCAAGTGACCAGACGCTGAAAGGCAGCATTCGGTCGACTCTAGTAAGGTTCCAGAGAAGGAAATCTACGACCGGACGTGTCCGGTCAATACTGACCGGACCCTGAGGATCCAGCGTCCGGTCAAGTACAGTAAGCATCCAGTGAGGGTTTAGTGCGACCGGATGCGTCTGGTCAACACTTAAACACTGATGTGCGGATTGAACTAACCAGAGCGTCCGATCAACATGACCGGAGTGTCCGGTCACCCCACAGAAGCTCATAACAGTTTGTTTTTTAGGCTGCCTTATAAATAGAAGCTCCACTCATGTGTGGAGTTACTTTTGCTCATTCCAACAACTGAGAAAAATGTTTGTGAGTGCCAAGAAGGGTAAGGTCCTAGTGAGGTGATTGAGATTCATGAATCCAAGAGAGTAGCCTCATTAGTGAATAAAGAGTAGCAAAGTGTGCATCCACCGTTCTCATTAGGCTTCGCGTGGTCAATTGAGAAGATGAAGAAGAGTTGACTGGACCCTGCCTGCGTCCGGTCATGGACCACTGGACGCATCTGGTCATGATTCCAGAGGATTTGGATCTCTCTGGAATCGACCAGACGCTGGGTGGTAGCGTCCAGTCGCTACCACCGGAGCGTCCGGTCAGTAGAAAATGTGCGGAATCAGATCTCTTTCCCCATTTCCTTCTCTATTATGCGTGGGGTCCTCATTTAACTACAGCCATCGCGAGTGTTCTTGACCTAACCCCGTACGCCGCCTTCACCGAGCCTCTCGTATGCCATGCCCTAGCCGCCATAGCTCTCTTGTGCCTGAGCGCCACACCGCCGTAGCTGTCGTCTCCATGTCGCCGTTGTCCCACGCTGAACTACCGCCGCCACCTGCACCTTTGTTCTCGCGCTCCACCATAGAGAGCCCATGTGCCTGCTTGCGCTGACCACGCCGCACCACTACCCCAGTGCCCTACCTCCATGCCAGCGTAGCTTGTGTTGTCTCCACCGCTTCGGTAAGGCCCTGACCTAACACCATCATACCCTAATCCCGCACTGCTATCAAGCATTGATTTCAAATTGCATCCAGGGCCATCGATTTATCGCGAACCCTGACCCTAGCTAGTTTCGAGGTTCCTCGCGTGATGTCTCTTCTTTTCTTGGATCGCCGATCATCAGGTAGCATGCCCGTCGCTTCAATTTCGTACCTACATTTCCTGCTTCCAAGGGTTTCGCATCTACTAGATATATCATATTTATCTATATATCCATCTATTCCATCATGCAGCGAGTCAGTGCTGTTGAGGTGATAGGTCCAGTTGTTAGTTAACTCAGAGCCAAGCTCACGAGTACGGATCGAGGCCAAGCCTCGGGAGTGTCAGTGGACAGTTGGTCTTGTTAGTGGCAGTTTTTCTCTTGTCAGATCAGATGGCTCGCACCAAGAACGTTGGTGGTGGTCCAGGAGATGACGATCGGAGGCCCCCGCCTCGCTTGCCCACAGGAACCAAAGGCAAGGCGACAAAGCAGGTCACATCTAAGAAGTGGAAGTACCCTAACACAGAGACAGTGAGAGCAGCAGCAGTCGCTGAGGCCATAGAGCGTACCAAGAGAGGTGGTGCTCGCAGTGGTGTTGTCATTATAGATCAGCAGCTTACACTAGCATAGAGGGTAGCCATTGAGGAGGCTGAGCGTCGTCATGGTGGTCCACCTGGGACTGTCATGATGGCAAGATGTCATATGGCTATTGAGGAGCCTCAGCCTCAGGGGGAGTCCTAGCAGGAGCCACAGCAGCAGCCCCCACCAGTAGAGCTTTAGCTAGCTCAGGAGACTCAGGAGGGCTAGCAGGCCGAGGAGGCCGAGGAGACTGAGCATGCACCCTAGCTATGCCGCTCTAGTCGTACCCGTGTTCCAGTCTTACCGAGGCCGCTGACACAGTGGAGGGGATCGTGTCCACCGCCTAGACCATAGGGACCGCCTCCAGTGGTACACCTTGACTTGAGGGCCGCCATGGCCAGGTAGGTTCGGTAGCTGAGATTTGTAGAGTTTGAGGTGTGGTTTCCTCCTAGGAGAGATGAGAGAGCAGTAGAGGGTTTCTACACGCCACTGTAGGAGGATTTCTACAATGCTTATCTCAACAGTGGGGCAGTGTTCAGATCTCAGAGAGTCTGCAGTATTGAGGCTATTGTGGCAGCAGCCGAAGAGCATATCCTCCCTTACTTATCATATTTGCTGGGGCTGACAGATCTAATTGGCTGGACTGGACTATATGTACCATCTTGGGTTTAGCAGTTTTATGCTTCACTCTATGTTGACCCGCAGCCTAACTTCATACACTTTGCATTCAGAGGCAGAGACTACAGGGTGATGAGTTTTAGGGCTAGGGATATACTGAGGCTACAGGAGCAGCCTATCAGATTACATGAGGTATGTTATGGACAGCAGGAGCCCCCTAGGCGTCCTCATGGAGGTATGGTGCCTCCTACAGATCTTGTGCGCCATTGCTTCAAGGAGCCCTTTGGTGAGGGGTCGAGAAGGAACCCCAGTGATCTTACTCCTACAGCTCGAGTGCTAGAGGCCATCATCAGGAGGACACTTCTTCCTAGGTTGGGATACAGAGAGGGTCTGACTTGTCTATAGCTCTGGCTCCTCAATGCCCTGATGCAGCAGACCATGTTCGACATTTGGGACCTCCTTCTATCAGAGATGGAGGATACTATAGCTAAGGGCTTCAAGGGTCGTAGGCAGCTTCCATATGCACATTGGATCACTTTCCTGATGCTTAAGTCTGTGTAGGTTAGGACCCCTAAGATGGTTGTAGAGTACAAAGGTGCCACCACTGAGTTTCTAGCTTATAATATGGCATAGAGGATTAGGCACAGCACACCACAGGCACCCACTCAGCCCAGCCATCATCCAGATGTTCTAGAGTTAGTAGCTTAGCAGGATGAGATTATTAGAGGCATAGCCGCTACTGAGGAGGAGCAGCTTGAGGCACAGCAAGAGGTGACAGAGTCTAGTGATAGTTTGGATGATGACTATCTGTCGATTCCTCATATGCCTCCATGCCAACATGATGCAGAGGCCGGTAGTTCTAGCTCAGCTCCACCTACACCACAGATGGACCCCGCCTTGATTGCTATTCTTGAGCGGATGCAGCAGGATCAGGCATGACAGGCTTAGGAGACAGCTGCCAACTTTGCACAGTTTTAGGCTCGTCAGAACGAGTTCCAGCGATAGCAGTAGATCCTTCTGCAGCAGCAGCAGTAGATGCATCAGCAGCAGTTACTCATGCAGCAGCAGCTTATGGGATTTATGCAGTATGTAGTAACAGCACTTGGGGCCCCACAGCCACAGCTTTCGCCCCAGCTTGCTCAGCCTATCACCACTTCGACGACTCCAGTAGTACAGTCCAGTGGGCTTCAGAGTCAGGGACACCCTCCAGCTCTGTTTGCCTCCCCCATAGTATAGGTGTCCTAGTGGTTATCCTCGCTAGTGGTAGCTCCGCGGTTCACACCATATCATATGGGCTTCTCACCGGATCAGTCATCCTTGCTATTTGTGCGTGACATGTTAGTCTCCAGGAGTCTTGGAGCCTCCTTCAGCGAGTTGATAGGCATGCCTACACCACCACATATGCATACCGCCGGTCCTTCTATAGCAGCCCCTATCGCCGTGACTACTCAGAGGCTCCCTTCATCTGTCGCCTCTTTAGATCCTACGACAGACATACCAGCAGCATCACAGGCCACACCTGCCCTAGCTCAGACCCAGGCCACTTTAGAGACACTTCTAGCCACAGAGGGTCAGTTAGTACAGAGCTCAGGGTCAGATGATGATGGCGCCTAGTTTCATCTTGCTCCTCATACCTCAGTGCCCGGCTCATCCGCTGCAGCCCCGTCGACCAACCCTTAGGTTTTGGTGTTTGACGCCAAAGGGGGAGAGGGTTTGAGTATGTAGACTCAGGGGGAGAGACATTTAGGGAGAGCTAGTTATCTATTATTAGCTTATTATCTATTACATTTGGAGTTTCTATGTGTGTTATACATTATGCATCCATATTTACTATTATATCTATGTGATTGTGATTTATGACATGCGTGCTCTCTACTTTGAATTCCTTTATATCATATCACTTATGCAATGCTCATTTGCTTTGCTTCCGCATTTACACTCCGATGCAAATGAGCTTTATAACTTGTACTCATGCTTATTTCATATCTTTTGAGTACATCGTGTTGGCTTGGGTCATATAAGCTTGCCTAACTCTTTTGTTCTTATTGACAAAAGCTTATATGAACCAAGCATAACAAAAACCTCACTCTTTCACATACTCAAGGTGGTATTGTCATCAATCACCAAAAAGGGAGAGATTGAAAGCATCTAGGCCCCTTGTTGGGTTTCGGTGATTAATGACAATACAAGATTACTATGACTAACGTGTGTTTTGCAGAGGCAAATAAGTTAGGTCATCGTAATGGAGATCAATTGGGCAATTGAGGTGGTCATGCCCCTACAATGGAAATCATTTTGGTTTTCAAAGGATGGACGACAAGGTTAAGGATGACTAGTTCTAAGTGTCGATTGGAGTTGGAGTGACACTTAGAATAGTTTAGGACTTTATTTTTCCTTTGGCCATACTATTAAGGGGGTATGGACGGGTAGCTTGACCTAGATGACTCTAGTGAGTTAGGTGTGGTGCACACTTGTTAAAACTAGCACTAGGTAGCTCCACAACAGCCCTATTATCCTATGGAGCAAACTTCATTCACATATGTTTGAGAGTTGGAAGTGAATGGAGGGTCAAATGCTGATCGGACGCTAGCCCTGGTGCGACTGGACGCTGGCCGCAGGGTCCGGTCAGTACATTTAATCAAGGTGATTGCATTCGGTGTGACCAGACGCTGGAGTGGTCAAGTGACCAGATGTTGAAAGGCAGCGTTTGGTCGACTCCAGTAAGGTTCTAGAGAAGGAAATATGCGACTGAACGCGTCTGGTCAATACTGATCGGACCCTAAGGATCCAGTATCCGGTCGAGTATAGTAAGCATCTAGTGAGGGTTTAATGCAACCAGACGCATCCGGTCAGTGGTGATCAGACCTTGACAGCGTCTGGTCAACACTTAAACACTAGTGTGCGGGTTGAACTGGCCGGAGTGTCCGGTCAACATGACCGGAGCGTCCAGTCACCCCGCAGAAGCTCATAACGGTTCGTTTTTTAGGCTGCCTTATAAATAGAAGCTCCACTCATGTGTGGAGTTACTTTTCCTCATTCCAACAGCTGAGAAACATGTTTGGGAGTGCCAAGAAGAGCAAGGTCCTAGTGAGGTGATTGAGATTCATGAATCCAAGAGAGTAGCCTCATTAGTGAATCAAGAGTAGCAAAGTGTGCATCCACCATTCTCATTAGCCTTTGCATGGTCAAGTGAGAGTTCGTGCTTGTTACTCTTGGTGATCGCCATCACCTAGACGGCTTGGTGGTGATTGGGAGCTTGGTCATCACCCAGTGGAGCTTGTGGGTGACCCAACTCAAGTTGTGAGCGGTTTTGGATGATTCACCGTGATGGAGTATTGAAGAATCATCCCATAGAGAGCACTTGATCCTTGCATGGATCAAGGGGGAGCTACACCCTTGCATGGGTGCTTCAACGAGGACTAGTGGGGAGTGGCGACTCTCTGGTACCTCGGCAAAACATCGCCGCGTTCCTCTCTCTCTATTTACTTTGAGCAATTCAATACTTGTTGTTACATTCATAGAATTGCCATGTTAGAGTAAGTTTGGAACATAGGTTGCAAGTCCATTATGCATTAGATTAATAGAAATACTTTTCTAGGCACAAGGGGTTAATTGGGCTAACCGTAGGATTTAATTATTGCAAGAAAATTTAGAATTAGCCCAATTCACCCCCCCCTACTCTTGGGCATCTTGATCCTTTCAGCATGCCCTCGGAGTGACCCAATAAGGACACATCAGTCCAACAAGTGCCACAAGGCGGCAGGCTGCCCACCGCGGTCCCAGTACATGAGTGTCTCGGCTGCAACCATGACGCACGTGACACCCTCGACAACCGCATGCGTGCCCACGATGATCCAAGGGAGGGAGCTAGCTACGGCTACCACCCTCATCATGGCAGATGCTACGATAGTGACGAGGACCAAAGCCCAAGCCCTGGCCTACCAGGACCTCAGGCCTTCGACTGACACATCCTCAACACCGTTTTCACACCATGGTACCGACCACCAACCAACATCCCAAAATACTTAAAAAACAAACCTTGGACTGTGGCTTGAGGATTATCGGCTTGCTTGCCAAGCCGGTGGAGCGGATAATGATGATTTCATTATCCACAACCTTCCATTGTTCCTGGCCAATTCGGTGCAAACATGGTTGGAACACCTTTTGCCCAACAGAATCCAAAGTTGGGCGGACCTAAAAGAGATCTTTATGGCAAACTTCTAGGGCACGTACTAGCGTCCTAGGAACCCATGGGATCTCCAAAATTGTTGACAGAAGGCCAGAGAAATCCTTCATGGATATATCCATTGCTTCTCCCAGTAGTACAACAAGCTGCCTAACGTCATCGACACCGACGTCATAGGAGCCTTCCTGTCTAGGACCACCTATGAGTCCCTGGTTCATAAGCTAGGATGTAAGGGTCCACAAACCACCAAGGAGCTCCTTGACATCGCCACCAGCCATGCCTTGGATGAGGAGGCGGTTGGGGCGATCTTCGACCGCCTCAAGGGCAAGGCAAAGCAGGACGAGGACGCCGGTGAAGGCGCCTCCAACTGCCCTAGCAAGAAGAATAGCAAGTAGTGGCATGAGGGCTCGCTCATGGCCATCGCCAACCACAAGGGGGGTTGAAAGTTCATATAAGGTATACCGAACCAATTCGAGAAGCTACTCGAAGGGCCATGCCCAAACCATGCCTTCCCCGTCAAGCATCTCTACAAGGACTAGGGGCCTCATGAAGCGGTTCTTGTTCAGAGGCTCCAACAATGGGGTGCATAGGGAGGACCCCAAGCCAGCCGCGGATGATGCCGAGGGGAATGTCGGTGGCTTTCCAATGCTGGATGGCTGCCTCATGATCTTCGGAGGGTTAGCACCACCAGAAGCTTGCACGCCGTGAGGTCTATATGGTCGAGCCAGTCACGCCTACCTTCCTCCGATGGTCAAAGTCTACCATAACTTTTGATTGGACCGACCAACTGGAGAGCGCCCCGCAACTAGGGAGATATCCACTCATGGTCAACCCGATCATTGGCACAAAGCAGCTCACCAAGGTACTGATGGATGGAGGCAGCGGTCTCAACATCATGTCTGATCACACATTTGACCGATCGAAGCGCCTTTCCATGGCATTGTGCCTAGAAAGTAGGCTATGCCACTTGGGCAGATTGATCTACCTGTCACCTTTAGGGATCCATCCAATTATAGGATGGAGACCCTCACCTTCGAGGTGGTTGGGTTCCATGGAACCTACCATGCTATCCTAGGACATCCATTCTATGCAAAGTTCATGGCTGTCCCCAACTACACCTACCTAAAGCTAAAGATGTTGGGACCATGCAGGGTCATCACAATTGGCACCTCCTTCTAGCACGCCTACGAGTGCAAGGTCGAGTGTTGCGAACACGTCATGGCAATCGTCGCCTCTAGGGAGCTTACGGCCATCAAGAAGGAAGTCATTGAAAAAGAGCCCGACCCCAAGCAGTCGGCTAGGTCTTTTGAGCCTATGGAGGGTGCCAAAGAGGTCCTCATAGACCCAGTAGCTCCAAAGGCAAAGTGGTGCGCATTGGCACCACGCTTTCCTCCAAATAGGAAAGTGCACTCGTTGACTTCCTCCGCGCCAATAGAGATATCTTTGCGTGGAAACCCTCGGACATGCTAGGCATTCCAAGAGAAGTCGTTTGAGCATGCCTTGAAGATCAGGCTAGGATCCAAGCCAATGAAGCAGTGCCTACCTCGCTTCGACGAGGGAAAGCGCAGGGCCATCGGCGATGAAATTGTAAAGCTTTTGGCGGCTGGGTTCATCAAAGAAGTATTCCACCCCAAATGGTTAGCCAAGCCCATTCTTGTACGAAAGAAGAGTGGGAAATGGAGAATGTGTGTTGACTACATGGGTCTCAATAAGGCATGTCTAAACGATCCATTTCCTTTGCCATGCATAGACCAAGTAGTCGACTCAACCTTAGGGTGTGAAACCCTTTGCTTCCTTAATGCGTACTCTGGGTACCATCAAATCACGATGAAAGAGTCTGACCTGCTTGCGACATCTTTCATCACCCCATTTGGATCGTTCTTCTACGTCACAATGTCGTTCGGTCTAAAAAACATGGGGGCTATGTACTAGCGTTGTATGTTCAAGTGTTTCAGGGACCTTATCAGGTGAACTATTGAGGCCTACATGGATGACATCATGGTTAAGTCCAAACAGGCTGACTAGGTCATAGCCGACCTTGAGCAGACCTTCGCAAAACTCTGAGCAAACAGCATTAAGCTCAACCCTGATAAATGCATTTTTGGGGTCCCGAGGGGTATGCTACTGGGCTTCATTGTCTTTGAGCGTGGCATCGAAGCCAACCCAGAGAAGATCTCGGCCATCACAAGGATGGTCCTAATTCAGAACATAAAGGGGGTACAACAAATTATAGGGTGCCTCACCGTGCTCAACCGCTTCATCTCGCGCCTCGATGAACAGGGTCTCCCCCTCTATCGGCTTTTGAAGAAGGCTGACCATTTCTAATGGATGCTCAAGGTCCATGAGGTGTTGTACATGGTCAAGCGGCTTCTGACGAAGGCCCCGATTCTAGTCCCTCCTACCAACGGGGAATAGCTTCTGCTCTACATCACAGCCACCACGCAAGTGGTTAGCGGCGCCCTAGTGGTAGAGCAAGAAGAAGAGGGACACGCCCTCAAAGTGTAGCGTCTTGTGTACTTCATTACCGAGGTCTTATCCGATTCCAAAACCCACTACCCCCAAATCTAGAAGCTCCTATACGCCATCCTCATTGCCAAGAGGAAGCTGCGTCACTACTTCGAGTCACATATGGTGACGATTGTGACATCCTTGCCCTTGGTGAGGTTGTCCAAAACCAGGATGCCACAGGAAGAATCTCAAAGTGGGCACTCGAGCTGATGGGTCAAGACATTTCGTATGCCCCTAGGACGGCTATCAAGTCCCAAGTGCTAGCTGATTTCATTGCAGAGTGGACCGAGGTCCAAATGCCACCGGTAGTCATCCACCAGGAGTACTAGATGATGTACTTCGATGGATCGTTGATGAAGAAAGGCGCTGGCATGGGGCTGGTCTTCATTTTGCCCCTCAAGGTATGCATGAGGTACATGGTTCGCATCCATTTCCCCTCCTTCAACAATGTGGCCGAGTATGAGGCGCTCATCAATGGCCTATGCATCGCCATCGAGTTGGGTATCTAATGCCTCAACGTTTGGGGCGACTCCCAGCTGGTCATCGATCAAGTTATGAAGGAGTCGAGCTACCATAATGCCAAGATGGCTACATATTGCTGAGAAGTCTGCCAACTAGAGGACAAGTTTGATGGTCTCGAGCTCAACCACATCGCAAGGCATCTCAATGAGGCAACCGATGCGCTGGTGAAAGCGGCATCCGGCTGAGAGCCGGTGCCAACAAGTGTCTTCGCCAGCGATCAGCACAAGCCCTCGGTCCGTTACAAGGAGCCAGAATAGGCTATTGATGGGCCTCCTACCCTGGGCTCAGGGACTAACCAGCCATCAGCTCCATTTGACCCCGAGGTCATGAAGCTTGACAAAGATCCAACGACAGAGCCCGACCCTCTGGCCGACTATTGGATGCCTTACCTCAACTACCTCCTCTGTGAGGTGCTGCCAACATATAAGACGGAGGCATAGCGGCTCGCGCATCGCGCCAAGTCCTTTGCCATTGTTGATGGTGAAGTCTACAAGCGGAGCCACACCAGGATCCTATAGTGTTGCATCTCCATTGAGCAAGGGAAGCAGTTGCTGAGTGTTATCCATGGTGGGGCCTGCGGTCACCATGCCACATCTAGAACCACTATAGAACAATTACTTGCAAATTCATTAGTCCAATTTGGTTGTGTTGGTCATCAAACACCAAAATCCAAAGTAAATGGGCCTAGGGTCCATTTTCCTTACACCTCCTTGCGTGGTAGGCCCCAATGATGCCTAACCCCTTCATGCCGTTCTCCTTCAGGATGTAGATGGCAGTGATGTGGTCTTAGATCTTCTTCTTGTCCTTCTCTAGGATGCCCCACTTCTTCCACAACTCTGGGACCTCTTCAATCAGGCGCCTGATGAACTCCGATAGAGGGGCAACAATGTCGTTCTTGGGGTAGAACCACAGCTAGTGCCACCCCTTGTTGGACGTCGAGAGCCACATGGTTAGGTACTCACTGACCTGATTGTTCCAAAACTAGATACCGGCGCACCCCATCGACATATGCAGCTCCTACCTACCGCTCTTCTCCCTCTTCTTCTAGAGGGTGGCAACAAAGAAGTACCTCCATAGATCGAAGTGGGGCTGATCTCCAGGAACCCCTCGCATAGGGCAACGAACGTCGCCATGTGCTAGATCCCGTTGGGGTTGAGATACTGTAGCTCGATCTTGTAATAGTGCAACAGCCCTCAGAGAAATTTGTGGGCAGGGGTCATGAACATTGGAGGTGGGGTGAATGGATGCGGGCTCGACGGCAACGGGGATGCGGAGGCAGGAAACCTAAGCGATTAGTGATGGCGGTCATGGCTGCGGAGGCAAGAATGCAAGGTATGGAACCCAGGGGGTGAACCCTTCGTTTTTATAGGGGTGACAGGTGCGAGGAAACGAACCACCCACCTAGATCTCTGCGCCTACCATGATCTGCCACCATGTCTTGCCACAGGACGCGCGCACGCAATCTCTATCCGTTCCCTCGAAAAACTTGCCGGATGTTTTGCCTCTCTAGATGGGCCACAACCCATCATAAGTAAGGGATATGGAGCTAAAAAATTCTACTTCGGCCCATCTAGGCCCAGAAGTTCAAAGATTGGACCACCAACAGGTTCGACAACTGCTCTGGGTGCCTTTTTGAAGTGAGGGGTGGAAAGGGATGGGCCCGCTAGCGGTCGGTACCTAGGTGCACGAGCATCGTAGGCATCCCGGCCCATGTTCAAGTCTCAGTCAGATACGGTCCATGGGGTTTTCCTCAAAAGAAAGGTAGAAGGCCCTCGAGATCGGTCGAACAGACCTAAGAACTATATGGATTGACCACTAAGGGTCTAGAGTCAGTCACCAGTTGACCCAAGCTAGATCCCCATGAATGGGATGTCGAGGCCCCACTTGGACTAGCCATTTAACAACTCACCGAGCACCGTGGCTCATCCATAGAGGAAAATCATGGCATGGCTCATCCCCTCTGGTTGCAGAAACCGTGGATGGGGTGATGATCACATAGATGAGCCAACCCTCGACCGGACCCCCACTACATGCGGGGGCTCGAGGAAAGTTGGGCTCGCAAGGAGACCGAACACACCTTTGCAGAATGACAAACCCCCAAAGGGGTCGGAGTGAGGGAAGGAACTTTTTCAACCCACCAAACCTCATGGCTATACCCTCAAGGGGTCTGATCTCGATGAAAGGGAATCATCGTCCCCAGGTCACGCCGTGGGCAACAAAGAAGGCCAAGGCCATCAGAGTCCTCCCGCTCAGAAAAACCTCCGAAGGAGTTTTCTACTCCTCCACAGGCTTGAGGCTACTGTCAGGGACCAATACTAGGGTACTCAAAGAGAAGGAGCTAATGACCATTAACATTGACTCATCCAAGCAGTCAAGAGCGCGACTACGGCTCCAATCGACCCCCGGCACGTAAGGTTCGCTTTGCCCAGCCTCTAGGAGAAGGGCCGCCACACTCGGCCTTTTGGGTCTACGCTCTACCTCACCCAACCCTTGGGTCTGTGCTTCGCCTCACCCGGCCTCTGGGGGAGGGTCTGTGCTTCGCCTCACCCGGCCTCTGGGGGAGGACTCTGCCTTGCCTGACCCCAAGGCCGTGAGCTCTACCTCGCCCAACCCATGGGCCTATGCTCCGCCTTGCCTGACCCTTGGGTCTATGCTCTGCCTCGCCTGACCTTTGGGGGAGGACTCCGCCTTGCTCAACCTCAAGGTCATGAGCTCTGCCTCGCCCGACCCTTGGGTGCGTGCTCTGCCTCATTCGGCCTCTGAGAGAGGACTCCGCCTCGCCCAACCCCAACATTGTGGGCTCCGCCTCACCCGACGGAGACCCATACTGATGAGGACATGACACCCATGCATATGACCATGTTTGGCACATGGTATGGAGGGGTAGGAGGCCAGCAAGGGTGTCCAAGTCATGAAGGAGGTCCAAGGCTAATTCGGTTTGAGTCCCCGAGGTGGAGGCCCAAAGCAACTCAAGTCCGAGTCTGCCTCGGCTTCTAGGACCAGTCTGCCTTAAACTAGTCATCCAGGATGCATCCGGACTCCATTTTCGACGATCCACATATGGTTGGAAATCTAATTTGATAAGGAAGCTAATCCAAGCAGTTTCACGTCAAAAGACCTTCGGAATCAACAGGAATCATCGAAACAAGTCAGCGTCCAGAATCTACCAGGGTGCTGCAACACCCTCTTTTGGTCCGTTGGACCGTGTATCGTGTTTGGGCCCATTAGGGGGTGTGTCCAGGGGGTGATGCCCAAGACTCTATAAATAGCAGCCATCGCTCTCCTTAGGGTTTGGGTTTTGTTTAGTTCTTGATTTCCTCGTGAAACAGACGTCGTTTTGCTGCAACTGTCGCCGCCAAGGCCGCTTGCTATGAACCAGGGCCCCAGTTCTTGATCTTGTTCACCTATGGCGATTAGTCCTTTCGAATAAAGACTTGAACTCTTTCTCATTATCATAAGCCTCATATTTATTTGCAATTTCAGATTGCGTTTATCTCGTTCTTGCTTGTGTTCTCGATTCGCTTGCAGGAAAGCCTTCTCGGCGAGGTCAATCGCGTTCACGTGGTTGATAACCAATGGAGCAGTGGTGTAACAGTTGTGGGGGTCCGAATCAGTCTTGGTTCAAAGCCTAGATCATGAATGTTGAGTCTCCACCAATCGACGCTATCATACCTTTTGAAAGATCGGGCCTAGTCTACATCAAGTTGTATCAAAGCCCTTGTTGCTCGTTAGGTATAACTTTATTTTCCCCTTTAGATTGTTACTATTTTTGCATTTCCTATAGTCCACAAAAAGCCAAAAAAACAACGACAGCCCAAAAATAGAGAAAAAAGAGAGGGGCAAAAGTGGAACAATATCTAGAGGAGCACATAGAGATCGCCATTTGAGCTGTGTTTGCATGTGTTGATTTCTGCCTTGTTCCTAATCATATTCTTGCTTTTCACATCACTTGATACATCTGGTACTTAGAATGTGAGTAGGCCAGCAACTAAGACAAGTACTTGGGATACTTATTCAGCTTTGCTATTCAGTTGTGAATTTTGCTATTTCTTGCTACTATATTGTGCCTGTCTAAGCTCCACTTTATTCTAACCAAGTATAGGTTCACCTTGCAACTGTTACACTCAAGCTACAACAGTATCACAGTCATCGACCGATTGCACCGCCTGTTGCTTTGGTAAGAACACTTGTAAGACCATGGTAAGACGCTTGAGAGTTGAGTGCCTTGATTTTTCCTTGTCCACAACCTAATTAGTTGGTAGGGATAATACTTTTGTGTTGTCTTTTGCTGTCTTCTAACAATGACAGGTTGTTCGTATCGACTGACTTATAATGGTATAGGTGCTGATGAGTACATAGAGTGGGAAATTGCCATAGATAACATATTTGCTACTCGCTTTATGTGTCCAAGGAGGAAGGTAAAAAATGCAGCTAGTGTTTTGCGACATTCTGCTTTATCTTGGTGGGAGTCTTTAGATTCTTCTGATAAACCTCAAACTTGGAATGATATGAAACTTCTTATGCGAGAAACCTTTGTTAATCCACCTCCTATTTTGACTTCATATGATGAGGTGCACCATTTAGAGGAAGAGTCTGTTGTTATTCCTTTTGCTATGACTAACCTTCTGTAGGATAATGTACATAAGCAAGAGGATGACATGGAAGAAAATGAGGAGCTCACAACCTCATGCAAATTCAGAACCATCACTTCACAATTCACCTATTACTACTGCTGGGAACACAGGTAATGCCCATGGTGCTACACTCACGGAAGGTGAGAATTGTTTTAATGTACTAAATTTTTCCACAAACCATGCTATCATAGAGTAATTGTTAGTGGAACCCTCTCTTGATTTATCTTTGTCCCATGATAATTTGCTTGAAGTTCCTTGTGATAAAGATGAATTGGTTGATGATGCCTCAGTTTTACATATTTTGGAACCAGTCACTTGTGCTGAAAATAAACATGTTATTCATATAGCTACTAAAACTGATGAGTTCAAATTGTTGTCTTCTTTACATACTTTGGGTTACATTGAATTTAATGTTTTGTGTAACCTAGATTGTTTGACGGAGAGCCTATTTAAATATGTTGATTTTCCTTGGTTTTATAAACATACATATCATGTTATTGGCAAATATAACAACAAGGGATAATATATGATACATCGAGTATACATTCGTATTATTATGAATTCTCCTTTTGTTGTACAAGATTATGATCGTTTAGAGGGCAGCCATAATAATACAAACATTTTCTCATGTTCCTCAAAGAAACAAGTTCACTTCTAAGAAGGGGAGCATTGTTGGTTGCTACCTATGTCTACTAGATCATCTATTCATGTATTGTCTTTGGTTAGTTCTAATCTTTTGTAGGATAGTGTTGACATACATCGTGTGTATTTGGATCATGGAGTCTACATGCTTGCTGAAATTTTTATGCGAGATGACATGCTACAAACTTGGAAACATGGTCACGTTCCTTCTCACAATTATTTTAGTTCCTTTTATTTTTGTAACCCCGTTCTCCTTTATGTTGTGCAGGATCAGTTTCAAGTACAATCTACGCCGAGGATGGCTTTTCGTCAAGAAGGGGAGGATGATGAGGACATGACACCCATGCATATGACCATGTTTGGCACATGGTATGGAGGGGTAGGAGGCCAGCAAGGGTGTCCAAGTCAAGAAGGAGGTCTGAGGCTAATTCGGTTTGAGTCCCAGAGGTGAAGGCCCAAAGCAACTCAAGTTCGAGTCTGCCTCAGCTTCCAGGACTAGTCTGCCTTAAACTGGTCACCTAGGACGCATCTGGACTCCATTTTTTACGATCCACATATGGTTGGAAAGCTAATTTGATAAGGAAGCTAATCCAAGTGGTTTCACGTCAAAAGACCTTTGGAATCAATAGGAATCATCGAAACAAGTCAGCGTCCAGAATCTACTAGGGTGCTGCGACACCCTCTTTTGGTCCGTTGGACCGTGTATCGTGTTTGAGCCCATTAGGGGGCGCGTCCAGGGGGTGACGCCCAAGACTCTATAAATAGCAGCCATCGCTCTCCTTAGGGTTTGGGTTTTGTTTAGTTCTTGATTTTCTCGTGAAACAGACGTCGTTTTGCTGCAACTGTCGCCGCCAAGGCCGCTTGCTGTGAACCAGGGCCCCCAGTTCTTGATCTTGTTCACCTGTGGCGATTAGTCCTTTTGAATAAAGACTTGAACTCTTTCTCATTATCATAAGCCTCATATTTATTTGCAATTTCAGATTACGTTTATCTCGTTCTTGCTTGTGTTCTCGATTCGCTTGCAGGAAAGCCTTCTCGGCGAGGTCAATCACGTTCGCGTGGTTGATAACTAATGGAGCAGTGGTGTAACAGTTGCGGGGTCCAAATCAGTCTTGGTTCGAAGCCTAGATCATGAATGTCGAGTCTCCACCAATCGACACTATCATACCTTTCAGAAGATCGGGCCTAGTCTACATCAAGGATTCTTTGACTTTTTCTTTTTATTTTTTTGATATTTTTTCTTCACTTAGGAGCACAAAAGAAGTAACCACAGAAAATATGAGCTTAAACAAGTGAAAGACGTGGCCTGTGGAATTTTTAGAAGACATGCTCGAAATCAACAAAGACCTTGTGATCACGAAAAGAGGATCTTGTGACCACTTTTTGACCATAATAAAAATCTCCGACCCTAGCAAAGCAAGGGATGGTTGGATTTGAAATTTTTTTCTGATCAATTTTGTTATATGGAACGTCGAAATCCGAGTTCGTATGCGAAAACTAGACTAGTTTTAAGAACGGACTCCGAATTAAAGGATAAAACGGGAACAATATGCGCAAAATTGGTCACGGCAGCAAGGATTTGATGGAAACAGTGAAGACAATTGTAACAAATAAGATGGCGTGGACTAGGATTTGATGAATACAAAGGAAACTCAACAAGACTTGGAGATGTTCACGGATTATGATGAAAAACAAAGGGGAAAACATAAACTGGACTAAAAATGATCTAAAACCAGCAACAAGAACTTGACCTAGGGCACAAACTCAACAATGCGAAACAGAGATGAAATTGCACGGCACAGTGAGGCTATAGGACCCTGGTTCACAGCAAGTGGCCTTGGCGGTGACAGTTGCAGCAAAACGACGTCTGTTTCACGAGGAAATCAAGAACTAAACAAAACCCAAA
>NW_027097579.1:0-40000 GCF_019320115.1 Miscanthus floridulus
CTCTAAGGAGAGCGACGGCTGCTATTTATAGAGTCTTGGGCATCACCCCTGGACGCGCCCCCTAATGGGCCCAAACACGATACACGATCCAACGGACCAAAAGAGGGTGTCGCAGCACCCTGGTAGATTCTGGACGCTGACTTATTTCAACGATTCCTGTTGATTCCGAAGGTCTTTTGACGTGAAACCACTTGGATTAGCTTCCTTATCAAATTATCTTTCCAACCATATGTGGATCGTTGAAAATGGAGTCCGGATGCGTCTTGGGTGACCAGTTTAAGGCAGACTGGTCCTAGAAGCTGAGGCAGACTCGAACTTGAGTTGCTTTGGGCCTCTACCTCGGGGACTCGAACCGAATTAGCCTCAGACCTCCTTCTTGACTTGGACACCCTTGCTGGCCTCCTACCCTCCATACCATTTGTCAAACATGGTCATATGAATGGGTGTCATGTCCTCATCACATACCACCACCAACCACTCTAGGTCCAAGCGTATGGGCCTAAGTTAAAGCTCTAACACTAGGGAAGAGACCGGCATGCCCCGATGTTACCCGTGGCCTTGATGGGCTATACCGGAGGATTCACATCAAGAACAACGTCGGGTGTACCAATGCTATTCTTCCTAACCCCTGTATGAACACTGATGGGTGTGTCAGTTCACCACAACATTCGCCAGGATGGAGTGGAGCACCATGACCGGCATATGACACATGCACTACTGACGGACAGGACCATGATGCGAAGCCATCCCTGTTGACATCTACAGATTCAGCGGGACCCGCATAAAGGAGAGGAAGGACCTGGCGATCCTGAAGGCCTTCGGCTCTCTCTCTCCCTTGTTCTTCTTTCCCCCCACTATAACCCATGCTTTCCCTTGGCCTATAAAAGGGAAAGCAGGGCGTCCCATAAGGTGCATCGCAACACATCGCATCGATTTAGGCTAGATCCAATCGAACCATCATGGGCCCATCAAACCCCGAACACACGACCAAGTAGCAATCGAGCTCTCTCAGCACCCATTCACTCCTTTCACTAGAGACTTAGGACATGTCCCTCTCTCATCCGTTTGTAACCCCTACTACGAACTTTCAATGCTAGTAACACGAACAGCAGCAACGAACTGGACGTAGGGACATTCTGCCCGAACCAGTATAAACCTCGTGTCCTCTAAGCACACCATCCGAGCCAGACGCATAATATTAGAAATTTACTTGTCGGTGGCAACTCGAAACATCGACACCGGGTAGCCCTTTTACGTGAGAGAGGACAAAAGTGTAACTGGGTTGGTGGGAGTGTGTAGTCCACTTCATGTGTAGAGTGGATTTGAGGCATTTGGACTCTAGGACTTCACCAATGGTAGAAGAGTCGATCTTCATGGACACGGTAGCATGAGGGTACGGTCAGGGGACAAACATGGTATGCATGGTGCATGTAGGCCCTACAGAGTGCATGGTATGGCACATGTGTTTGGACTGGACTGATGGTTGTGTGGGCTAAAACGAACATTTTTTGTCATTGTTTGCCTAGTTATAGGTTTGTTGGGTCGACGAGGACATTCGACCCTTAGGGGGGTGTAACGTTTGACATAGTTTGCATTTGTCTTAGTTGTGTGTTGATGTGACATTATAATTGTTTAATCCCACCTGCCAAGAGAGAACTTTTCATGATCATTGTTTGTAGTTTGCTTGGTCATAGCATGTCGAACACTTTCAAAGGGGTCCTAGTCGTAGCATGTCGGACCCTTTGAGAGGGGTGTATGTGACATCTGGTCCAACCTAGTTTGAATTTGGCCTTGGTGGCCCATGTGTTTTGGAGTGAGAATATGGGAGTTAGTCCCTCCTTGGTTGTTGGGAGTGGATTAAACTAGGATATAAGACTTCTAGAGTCCATACCACCAACTTCAGGTTAACCCTTTTATGTGAAGCGATGACGAAAGCATAAGTGTGTGATTCACTCAGTATTTAGAATAGATTGGTGTGGTTTGGACTCTAGGGCGTTACAACTATGGATTCTCTAGCTAGGTCAATCTTGGGTATAATATAACGCAAATTCATGGTTTAAAGTAAGTAATGAATATGACTACGAGCAATACTACACTAGTCATGATAATAAATGAAGTACCAACAACTCTAAACAGACCATCTATAGATAAATTATATATTTATGAATATTTTTGTACCGGTATCATATTTTCTAATTTAAAATCATTTGGTCATGAGTTCTCAAAACTAAACCAGATTTTGTTATTTTCATACAAAACTACCTTTGATAGTAGATGGCCAAATTTGTCATGTATGGTTAAAAGGTTTCTCAATTTAGAGTTGAATGACTAAAAACAAACTCGAGTAATAATTAGATGACAAAAAATAAAACAGACTTCTTCCTTAGGAAAAGTATTATTGACATGTAAACAACACACAAAAATGTATATTTGATGATAGTAATATTTATTCACATGTTCAACTCAAAAGGAAGGGTCAAGGTGATTAACAAAGTGGTCATAAATAATCTTAGTACATTCATCTCAAAATACATGTTATTTTTTTCTTTTCTATGAGACTTTGACCAATAATTTCAAATAAATGTATTTGCAAACAGCTATAAGTGCATGACATGCTTTTACAATACTTTATGTGACAAATCTAATAATTGTATTGCATTTAACCCAACAATTTAAGAATAATTGTTGATCAAAATCAGAGCAATAAAGTCAACAACGACAAGTTTTATGAAATGGAGTACTCTCTCCATCCCCAAAAACTTAAGTTTTTAGAATTTTTTGGACAAAATATTGCTCACTTGAAACAAGACATTTACCCCTATTTATTGAAAGTGATCCATGCTAATTATGGAATAAGCCACTATTAAAAATGAATTGTATGGAAACATATGTAGACCACAATCTCAAACTTTTAATAGTGACCACAATCCAACCTAGCTCCTAGAGCTAAAACATCAAGTTTTTTATTGGCACAAATTTTGAATCGTGAAACATAAAGTTTTTTTTGGAGGGAGGGAGCAGTAAACATCAAGGTATTCATTTGAAATCTAATGAAGGTATATGCACAAACCAATGAATAATATCATGGTATCCACAACAAGAATATCATTGAATTCACTTGTTGTTGAACATCCACCTCTCATCTAATTTGTTGTGGTGAGATGAAAGCTAGCTATCTTGTACTAGGCGAGCGCATCATGGGGTTTCCAATTCAAACATGGAACCTTTCATGCATGGCGTGGCAAAGATCTAAACAACATACTTACTGAGAAGAGGTGGGACTTGGGTGCTAGCACTGCCCAGCGTCTCTAGTGTTTCATGTTGCTCTAGTTCTAGGCACATAATTAGGCCATGCCGGTATGGCATGATAAGTCTTTACTTTGGTACAAGCACGACCCATGGCGCACTGGCACATCTTCATGTGGTGACGGTCGAAGTACAATCCATGGCACACCGGGGCACCTTTGTGTCATGTTGGCGCCCTTTAAAATACTTTGATTTCTTTGTCGGCTTGTGACATATAAAAATATATTTTATAAACCATTTTCACAAAATTTTGTCACGATTTCTATAATCCATTCAAGAATTAGATAAGAGGTACTATAGTAAATACTAGAAAATTTCATTGTAGCATTATAGATATATGTGCCGATCCAAGCATAGCCCAAAATACGAGTTGTGTCGTCCTGGCCAACGTGTCGAGGTCCTAAGCACAACATGACCCACTTATTCGTGCCATTACGTGCTATGGGCCGTGCCAAAAAGTGGTGCCACCATCTGCTCTCAAATATTGGCACGGTCAAAATCCCAGCTCTATACTGAATGAGAACAAACCTTGGTGACAAGGTATCCAATAGTATCAATAGAAGAAACTGATTAACATAGAGTGACAAAATGGTTATGAATATCAAGGTATCCGTTTACAATATACGGATTTGTAGCATTTTTAGGATATAAATATTATGAAGAGAGGAGACGATTGAGGCAATTGACTGGCAAGCGACAAAAAGGTCATGAATGTCAAAGTACCCGTTTTTGTTGCAATGAAAATTATACATGTTGTATGTACTACTCAGCACTACTAGATTCAGATTCTTTGCCGAGTGTCTGAGGCACTCGGCAAAGAACAGACGGCAAAAAATTGATCGGCAAAACACTCTTTGCCGAGTGTCTTTTATCGGGCACTCGACAAAGGCTTTGTCGAGTGCCCCGGGGACACTCGGCAAAGAAAAGCGACCGTCACGGCGTTGGTCCCGTTGACGGTCACTTTGCCGAGTGCCAACCCTGCAAGCACTCGGCAAAGATTTTTTAATTTTTTTTTAATTTCTTTGCCAAGTGCCAACCCTTCGGGCACTCGGCAAAGAGTTTTTATATTTTTTTTACAAAATTTCTTTGCCGAGTGCCAACCTTTAGGCACTCGGCAAAGATTTTTAATTTTTTAAAAAAAAATATCTTTGCCGAGTGCCCTCTGTACGGCACTCGGCAAAGATTTTTATTTTTATTTTTTTAAATTTCTTTGCCGAGTGCCCTCTGTATGGCACTCGGCAAAGATTTTTATTTTTTTTTTAAATTTCTTTGCCGAGTGCCATCTGTCCGGCACTCGGCAAAGTTTGAATTTTTTTTAAAAAAAAATCTTTGCCGAGTGCCCTCTGTCCGGTACTCGGCAAAGTTTGAAATTTTTTTTAAAAAAAAATTCTTTGCCGAATGACATGGTCACAGCACTCGGCAAAGCTAGAAAAATGGGTTTCTGGACACCCATTTTTCCAGCTTTGCCGAGTGCTGTGACCATTACACTCGGCAAAGGGATCAGTTGCCGAGTGCAACACTCGGCAAAGTGACCCAAAACTGTAATTTTTAATTTTTTTTTTACATTCTATCATGACAAATAAATTCATACAAACATCCATCACATATATATCTCATCCATCACATATATATCTCATCCATCCACACATCCATCCACACATATCACATCCATCCACACATATATCACATATATAATAATAAGTGCTCAAGTCCATCCAAATAAATTCACAAGTCCATTAAAGTCCACAAGTGCATCACAAGTATATCACAAAGTGAACAACAAATGAAAAAAATACAACGTGCACTCATCTCGGCCAAGGCGACTGTGGTGAAGGCCCAGCTCCATTATTCGGAGGTGCATGAGGTGGATTATTCGAGCCACCGTCAGATGGAGACTGCACAAAGGAGAAAAGATTGCATGTGAGACAAGATTATTTGGATAGCTAATCTAGGAAGGTAGAGGCCATACAAGCAAAGCACAAGCGAAAGTAAAAAACTTTCATACTCACAGGAGTAGCTGTAGCTGCAGGACGCGGAGGCGAAGGTGAAACCAATAGCCCAGGTGGCAGAGAGAAGCCCACACGTTGCCCAAGTCCTTGTAGGAACTCCGTAATGTCCGTCAGCCTCTGCGCCTGGGAATGCCGCTCGGCCCGCTCGGCCTCCAGCTAGGCCACCATCCTCTGGTGCCCGGCCTCTAGCTCCAGACATTGCCTCATTTCTTGTTCTAGGCAGGCCTGCAATATTTTACTCTAATGTTTCAGTAATGCAAAACTAAATAAGGTGTGTAAAGATCAATGTGTGACAAGTAAAATAGGAATAACCTCGAGTGCGTCGACCCGGTGCTGTGCAGCGGTCGGCCGTGTGCGAATGGCTGAGCTCTCACTCGTGCTCCGTGCTTGGATCTAGGAGAGAGAGGGAGTAGAGGCCGTGTCGATGACGTCGTCACCAAGCCAGAACCGCCCATGCTTCTTACCTTACCCCGCCCTCATAACGGCTTCTCCATCGAAGTCATGGGTGCTCGGATCGTGGTCTGACCCATGGAGCAACCTTGCCACCTCAGTGTAATCACTGATACAGGAGTGGACGCTCGGGTTCGTGTATGCCTCGGGCGGGTCCTCTAGGTTGAAGGAGACGTTGGACGTCGCCTTGCCCTTGTGGGCCATACACCATGCCTGGAAGTCCGAGCAAGCCAGACCACTATGTGACACCGACTGGGAGAAAGACAGTACGATGATTAGAAATCAGACAGAACTGAGCATCACAATAGATAAATGAATTCGCGTACCCATACTTGTTTGTATCTGGTGAGGTTACGGCTGCCTTGTTGGTGTGCTGGACCTTGCATCTACAAACGACGGTCCCGGACATCACTGTGCATCTTGAGGTAGTCCTCCGTGAACCACCTGTCCACCATCATCGCTCAGCACTCGGGATACGCTTGGCACCACCAGGGAATCATCTACACGTCATCAAGTATTGGACATATAAGAAGATCAAATTAAACCAACTTAATCTCAAAATGAATCAATATTGATGTTCTTCATTTACCTCAAGGTACGGCTCCCGGGTCAGCTACATCTCTCTTGCGTCTTTCTTGGTTTTCCTCTCTCCAAGCTTCGACTCATAGTAGGTTACGATGGCCTAGATGTGCACCTCGTGATGCATGTCGGAGATGAGTTTTTTACAGGCTTTGGTAGTCACCTGCTCCGCCCTGACCTCAAATCCCTCCTCGCATCTGTAATAAGTCTGCATACAAAAGCGATATATCCATTCATTATTTCAAGAAAAGTCCAATGAATGCGACGTATTGAGCAATGTTGTGCAAGGGAGACTTACCCAAAGCTCTGCCTTCACCTGCACCGCCTTGTTGGGGTACTCCGCATCGGTGGCGATGGCGTAGTGGTCAAACGAGTAGGCCGACTCCATCTTCGATGCATACGTGACAATGCCAGGGAAGTGTTGCCTACACAGAAGACCTAGGATGCTGTTGACTAGTTGTGCGTTACCACCTGACACAACCACCCAGTTCCTGCACAAGTGATTAAGAAAAATTATTAGTTTTTTTATCATATCATATGAAGTAGTGGTGATAACATATAAAGTTACTTACTTTTGCCCTTCGGGGCGAATCACTGGACGTTGGTGAGGAAGCGGAACATGTGGAAGGCTCGTGGGACCTCGCAAGTAGACACTCGAAGAGGAGTTAGAGGAAGCGGAACCCATGCCTGCCGCCTCCAACTCGTCGTCCTCGTGCGGCCCCTCCTCGTCCATCTATCGAACCAGCTCATCGTCCGACTCATCCACGGGTGCCACCTCCTCCTCTGGCTCCTCCTCATGCGGCGTGGGAGGAGACGGCCCCCTCCTGCGTCTGGCAATCCTCCTCCTCCTCCTGTCCGATCCCTCCACCTATCCCTCCGCTTCCTCCTGCAGCCGGCGTGGTCTTTGGTATATCGAGTTCACGGACCTATGACGGTCGCCCACCATCTTTGTTCAATCACCTGCAACAAAAAAGAAAAACAAGACATAATTAGAAATAGGTGCAAAAATGAACAAAACATAATTACAAAAAAACATAGTATTACATGTATTAGAAATAATCTTCATGATTGAGATTAGCTGGATCATAGGTCTCGTCATCACTATCAACATTGTCCAACTCATCAACACTATCCGAAGGAGGAATGTTGTCTTCATTGTCATTGCCTAAACGTAATCGCTCAAGCATTTGTATGTCCTTCAGATTTCGCACCTCGTCTCCAACGTCCTTGTCATCATCCCTGTCATTGTCTACTTCCATTCCTATCTCTTTGGTTAAGTCTATGTCAAACCTTCCTTGTAGTCCCTCTTCTTGATAGAACTCTCCATCATATGTGTTTGGGTTAAAGTTGTAATCTTTATCGTTTGGGACAGGTAGTTTACCGTGTGGCGATACCTTGTGCACAATAAACCAACCCTTAAGATGCTCGGCGTCTTTGCACACATATGATGTATAATAAACCTGGACGGCCTATTGAGCCACAATGTAGACATCTTTTCCTAGATAGACGGAATCCTATCGAATCTCGACTAGCCCAAGCTTAGGGGTCTGTCTCGTTACTCCAGGATGAAACTAGTGGCATTTAAATATGATAGGAGTAAGAGGTTTGGAACCATAGAATGATAGTTCGTAGATTTCTTCAATTCTTCCATAATAGTCGAGTCCATCCGTGCCTGACGTAACAACTCCGTAGTTTGTGGTTTTTTAATTGGACCGACTCTGCTCATAGCTTGCTGTGTGAAAATGATATCCATTCACATCATAACCGATAAATGACTCGACCCTAACGGCACAACCGTTTGCAACCTGTCTCAGCTCGTCACTTATAGACGCATCAGTTTGGGCTTTCTGTTTGAACCAACAAATGAAATCAGGGCTCCCTGGTCCCACACCCCATGAAAGAAGGGTATCATTTTCTTGCGGGGTAGGTTGCCTCGATCCATGCCAGGATTGACAAAGAAATTCCCTGTACCAACGAGAAACAAGGGGGTTGGACGAAGAAACAAGGACATACGGCGAAATGATACAAGTTCGTTCAGAACTTACCCAATGAATGGTTGCACCTCGACAAGGTTGGTCAACACATATAGCATGATACTGCATCACTCTTCATTTTTTAATTGCTTAGTGGTCAATGCACTTGCGCTTCTGAGTTGCCCTTGGAAAAGGCTGAGGTTCGATTCATTTTCGCCAGCATTGTAATGAGGGGGTGGATTACAAACGCTAGGAACTTTCTCAGTGTAGTATTTCTCTGTGAAGTTCGACACCTCCTCTAGAATGTATGCCTCTGCAATGGAAGCCTCAATTTTGGCTTTATTTCTACATTTTTTATGAAGAGTCTTCAGACATCTCTTGATTGGATAGCACCAATGGTTCTGCATGGGGCCCCCCATTCATGCCTCATATGGGAGGTGCACAATCAAATGCTGCATCAGCAAGAAGAAGCCGGGTGGAAAGATCTTCTCCAACATATAAAGCAACACCGGTGTTGCTTTTTCCAAGTCATTAATGACGGTCCGAGAGAGCTCCTTGGCACAAAGCTGGCGGAATAAGTAGCTCAACTCTGCCAGCACTTGCCAGACAAGCTTCGGGACATAGCCTCGAACCATCGCCGAAAGAAGCCGCTCAATCCATATGTGGTAGTCATGACTCTTCATCCCGTTTACACGCAGAGTGCCTAAGTTCACTCCCCTCTTTAGATTCGCTACATATCCATCAGGGAACATTAGCGTCTTGATCCATTCAAGTACTTCCCTCCTTTGGTCCTTTTTCAAGACGAAATCGGCCTTAGGCCTTCTCTAGGTCTTACCACGACTAGGAGGCTGCATCTCTTGATTTGGTCTATCGCACAATGTTGCTAGGTCCACACTAGCCTTAGGGTTGTCCTTAGACTTTTCAGTGTCCATGAGTGTTGCCCAAAGTGCCTCGGCAACATTTTTTTCAGTGTGCATTACATTAATGTTATGTGGCAGAAGAAGGTCATCGAAATAGGCGAGCCTCATCATGCCCGAGATACGAGTCCACATATGTTGCTCACCATATCCCATAAAACCATCTTCTTCATTAGGCACGAGAGCATCTATCCGAGCATGAACCTCATCACCAGTCATCATTCGCGATGCAGGGTTGGTCACTTTGACACCTTTCGTAAAGTTCTTGATGTCTTGTCTGAATGGATGGTCAAGAGGTAGGAATTGACGATGTCTGTTGAACGATGAATACTTGCCACCCTTCTACAACCAAATGAACCTCACACCTTCCTTGCATATTGGGCATGGGAAGTTCCCATGAACACACTAGGCGCAGAATATCCCATACGGTAGGAAGTCATGCAGGGAGTAGTGGTACCAAACGTGCATTTTGAAGGTTGTCTTTGTAGCTCGATCGTATGTCCATACCCCTTTGTCCCAAGCACAGACCAATTCAGCAAACACAGGCTCCATGAGCACACCCATATTACTCCCTAGGTGTCCAGGAATTATCAATGACAAGAATACGTTATGTCGTTGAAAGGAGACACCGGGGGGAGATTAAGGGGGATAACGAAGACGGGCCAACATGTGTATGGGGCAGCCATCATTCCATAAGGATTGAACCCATCTATTGCCAACGCAACACGTACATTATGAGCATCATCTGCTTTGTCATGATGTTTGTCATTAAAGCGAATCCAAGCTTCACCATTGGATGGATGTACCATCTTGTTAGGATTGTACTGTTTGCCATTTTTGTGCCATGTCATCTATTTCGCGGATTCCTTGGTCATGTATAGCCGTTGGATCCTCAGTAGGAACGAAAGGTACCGTAGGATTTTCATGGGGATCATAAGTTGCCTCTTCTGGCCATCATCAGAGTCTATCTCCAGGTACCTGGAGGATTTACACTTTGGACAGAACTTTGCATGCTCGTGTTCTTTCCTAAATAGGACGCACCCCTTCGGACAAGCATGTATCTGCTCATACGGCATCTTAAGTGCTCGAAGGAGTTTCTGTGACTCGTACATGCTCTTTGGCAGAATGTGGCCCTCCGGAAGTAGGGTGCCAATCACGGCCAACATCTTATCGAAGCCAGGTTGACTCAAGTTTAACTCGGACTTCAACCCCATTAAGCGTCCAATGGCATCCAGTTGAGACACCGTTGACCGATCATGAAGGGGTTTCTATGCCGAGTCCATCATGTCATAGAACACCTATGCGGCTGCCTCCATCTCCTCCTTCTCACGTCCCTCATCGAACTGTCCTTAGTGAAAGTCATCTAACATGTCTGGTACCCCAGCATCAGCATCAAAAGCCTCCACCCATGGTCTCACCACCTCCTCTCTCATACAATGGGCTTCACCATGGTGGACCCACCAGGTGTAGTCCGGCGTAAATCCATTCTTCACAAGATGTTTACCCATTTCCACCTTGTTTACCCTCCTGTTTCCACATTTGCTGCAGGGACACAAAACTAGGCAATGTCCTTTAGCAGCCTTGCCAAATGCACTGTTCAAGAAAGCATCGGTCTTGTTCATCCATATAATGGTGTAATCACTCTGACTTCTCCAGCCCGTGTACACCCACTGACGGTCCTCCATCCTCTAACATATGTATTAGCGAGTAATGTAACCATCAATTGCATCTACATGGTGTTCCTACTATCTAATAGGTGAGGATAGGTCCTAATCCCACCCACGGATGTGTAGATAAGGTTAGTTTCCATGCTCTACTCCTATCCGAGATAGAATTTCGACAGCACCTCCTCGCTGTTCTCCAGATACACGTCCTGCCTAAGAAGAGTGCGTATCCAGAGAACAATAGGGAGGTGATGCCGAAACTCTGTCTCAGACCGGAGTAGACCATGGAAACTAACCCATCTACGTATCCGTGGGCTGTCCAAAAAACGTGGATAATCCAAAACAAATACGGTCATAGATATACAAAGATCTGCATACCTCCAACCGTATCTCTTTCGAACGGGAGACGCCTAACTAGGTTATGGATCTACGACCATGATACGGAAAGAGGGGTTATACCTAGGGTGGTAGCGGAGTCAGGCTAGCGGGGCCGTGGCGGGTCGGTGCAATGGCGAGGCGGCACGGTGCAGGCAGACCAGCACGGCGATGGGAACTCCGACTCGGCTCCGACGGGCTCTTCTCTACAAAAATAGAACAAAATACTGTCATTTAAAAAAATCAGAAGAACCTCCCCTGCACGGTGAGGTTTCCAAAACCTGCAAAAAAACAGCGGCACGATGGCCGACAAGCACAGTAGTCTCAAGAGAAGCCATGTAATTTGGATATCAATTCATACTTGAGAATATATCCAAGTAGTACCACTACTTCTACTACTACTTCCACTATTGTTACTACTACTACCACTAGTTCTACTACAACTACCACCACTATTGCTACAACTACTATCACTAGTTCTACTACTACTACTACTACTACCACTAATTCTACTACTACTACCACTAGTGGTACTACTACTACCACTAGCACTACTAGTACAACTAATACTACTACAACTATCACTACCAAGACAACAAAAAGAGAGAAGGCATACCTGATGAGCGCTGGGAGTAGGGGCGGGCAGCGTCGGGGTCGGGCGGCGTCGGGGTCGGAGTCGGGGTTGGGCACGGGCACGGCCGGGGGCAGGGCGCGCGGTGGCGCGGGCGAGTGGCGGCGCAGGCGCGCGGTGGCGGGGCGGTGGCGGCGCGCGGCGCGAAGGCGGTTTTGACGCGGGCGTGGGCGCAGTGGCAGTGTGACTGGCCGGCCGGCCGAATCGCTTAAGTCCTTAACCGCCCTTTGTCGAGTGTCGGATTAGGGAGGCACTCGGCAAAGATATAATTTTTTTTAAAAAAAATTCTTTGCCGAGTGTCCCAGATCTGGCACTCGGCAAAGATTAATTTTTTTTTAAAAAAAATTCTTTGCCGAGTGTCCCAGATGTGGCACTCGGCAATTTTTTTAAATACTTTGCCAAGTGCCCTTGGCACGGCACTCGGCAAAGATTTTTTTTAAATGTCTTTTTTTTAAAAAAAATACTTTGCCGAGTGCCCCTAGCCCGGCACTCGGCAAATATTTGATTTTTGTTTTTAATTTTTTTGCCGAGTGTCCCAGATATGGCACTCGGCAATTTTTTTTAAAAAAAATAATTTGCCGAGTGCCCCTGGCACGGCACTCGGTAAAGATTTAATTTTTTTAGAAAATGTCTTTGCTGAGTGCCCTGTTAAGGCACTCGGCAAAGAGGAAATTTAAAAAAAAATTCAAAACTCTCTTTGCCGAGTGTCTTATTTGTGGCACTCGGCAAAGACCCTCTTTGCCGAGTGCCATGCCCCGGCACTCAGCAAAGTTTTTTTTGCCTCCAAATTTTTTGTGCAGCCCTTTTAAGGCACCAGGAACTCCTAGTTAGAATTTGGGGATTTTTTATGGCTTTTTGATATATTTAGTTACTTTATTTCTTTTACTTGAATTTTTTTGAAAAAATATAATTTTGAACTGCATGTGGTACGAATACTAGAATTTAATGATTCAAAAAATGATAGTCATGTTACTGAGTGTAGTGTGAGGCCGTATCAAGGAACGGACCCGAAATTTCGGACATCTTGTTCACGAAACATGACCGCGAACTTGCGTGCGAAGTGTTTTTAAATTCTATAAAAAGCAAACGAAGTCCGAAAATCATGAAACTTGTTGAGATGTCGTGATATCATATGTGGAGGCTATGATAAAAATTTCAGAAGTTTTCGTGCACGTTGTCACGTACGATGCTTACAAACCAGGACATCTCTACATGTGATATCATATCACATGTAGAGATGTCCTGGTTTGTAAGCATCGTACGTGACAACGTGATATCACATGTAGAGATGTCCTGGTTTGTAAGCATCGTACATGACAACATGCACGAAAACTTCTGAAATTTTTATCATAGCCTCCACATATGATATCACGACATCTCAACAAGTTTCATGATTTTCGGACTTCGTTTGCTTTTTATAGAATTTAAAAACACTTCGCACGCAAGTTCGCGGTCATGTTTCGTGAACAAGATGTCCGAAATTTCGGGTCCGTTTCAGGATACGGCCTCACACTACACTCTGTAACATGACTATCATTTTTTTGAATCATTAAATTCCAGTATTCGTACCACGGGTACCACGTGCAGTTCAAAATTATATTTTTTGAAAAAATTCAAGTAAAAGAAATAAAGTAACTAAATATATCAAAAAACCATAAAAAACCCCTAAATTCTAACTAGGAGTTCCTGGTGCCTTAAAAGGGCTGCACAAAAAATTTGGAGGCCAAAAAAAAACTTTGCCGAGTGCCACGAATAAGGCACTCGGCAAAGAGGGTTTTGAATTTTTTTTTGAAATTTCCTATTTGCCGAGTGCCTTAACAGGACACTCGGCAAAGACATTTTAAAAAAAATAAATCTTTGCCGAGTGCCAGAGCTGAGACACTCGGCAAAGAAATTTTAAAAAAAATCTTTGCCGAGTGCCTAACAGCAGGCACTCGACAAAGAAGGATGTGGCCGAACACCGTTACGCGGGGCAGCCTTTGCCGAGTGCCGAGCTTTTGCCGAGAGTCTGACACTAGGCAAATAAGTCTTTTGCCGAGTGCCCTTCTTTGCCGAGTGCGGCACTCGGCAAAGAAAGTCTTTACCGAGTGTCCGATTTTTGACACTCGGCAAAGAATTTTGCACTCGGCAAAGCCTCTGTTTCCAGTAGTGAGAAGCATCATCATGCATATGACTTCTTTTTTTGTTCAAACTCGAAACTGGTTCTCACACACAACCTCAAAGAAGACGATCCAACTGTTGCACGCACTTCTTGAGTAGTACATTTAATAAGTAGAGCTGAGGAACGTAAACACATTCTTCTCTCCAGCCACCACGATGCCCACAAAAACCCTTGTGTAAAGCATTTTTGTTTGATGGTGTAGTACTGGTTTACCGGCAGTGCATTGCGTTGTATGAAGCGTGAAAGAAGCAAGATTGACGTGGGTGGCAAAGAGCGTGCAGAGGACGATGCGTCAAGTGAAAAGGCAGGCAGCCCCAGGCAGGCAGCCGGCCAGCATGCAGGAGGACACAGGAAGAGGGAGCCAGGAGCACACACACCTTGACACATGCAGCTGGCAGGAAACTCACCGCTTTGCACAAACACAAAGTACTCGCTTATGGGGCTGCACTGCAAATTGATGAGAGAGGCCCGGCCGGTGGTGTGACTGCAGAATGTGGACCTGGTCACTGATCGAGTCCTCTCCCCATGGGGGGTGCACTGCACTGCAACACACACACACACACACATCCAATCTGAAAGCAGTGAGAGAGAAGCCTGCCTGCCTTGCCCTTGCTCCTCCAGTCCAGTCCTCCCCCATAAAAAAGGGGTGCACTGCTCCACAGAGGAAGGTGTGGAGAGAGAAAGAGAGGGGATTGCAGAGAGAGGAAGGGAACCCAAGCCCTGGGGCCGTGGGGGGAAAAGCATCCCAGCCCAGGCGCACGAGGTCAGACAGCCTTTTCGTCCCCCAAAAATAATCAGATCATCAGCAGTCGTCTCATGCAAAACAAAACAAGAAAATCAGATGCAGCAGTAGTCTCTTCTCCTACAATACTATGGAGTACTCGTAGTACATAGCTACATGAACATGAACACAAATTTTTAATTCGAGAAGGGCGTACAATTTTTTTTGTATTGTATGGTATGCACCTGCATAATTATAGTCCAGTCTTTATTGTGTGTGAGGATGCAGGTATGGAGACAAAAGCATGGTTCCTTTGACTCCAATGGCCTCCTTCCTAAGTGTCATTTTCTCATACATTGGTGATGCCTGCCCCTCCTTAACAACAAGATAATCTCATATTCTCTCTCTCTCTTTTCCCTCTTCTTTGCTTCCTAGCTACCCCCTCCTTTATTTTTTTTCTCTCTATCTCTCTCTAGCTTTTTATGCTGGTAGCATTAAGGACGGACAGCACAAGAGACCAGTTCATCCCTGGTTGCCTCTCATAGTCATCTTCTTGAGAGAGAGAGAGAGAGAGAGAGAGTAGAGAAAGGAGGAGTAGAGTAACTCCAGTACTAGAGACACAGACACCCACCAAGGCCAAAGCAGAAGCACAAACAAGAGAAGAGAAGAGAGCCCCCCTCTTCCACACAACACCAAGAACCTTCTCTTCCACCTCCTCCTTCTCTTGTATATATCCATCGATCGCATGAGCGCTCCAAGCTAGCCGGAGATAGATGAAGAGAGGAGGGACGGGGTGGGAACCGCAAGCGTGCGATCAGGAGATCAGAGGGGCGTCAGCCGAAGGTAGACGGCGGGCGATGGAGGCGGCGTCGCCGGACCTGTCGCTGCACATCAGCCTGCCGAGCAGCGCGGCGAGGTCCGGCCCGGCCGGGGGGCGCGCCGCCGTCGGGGGAGAGGGAGGAGGAGGAGGAGGCGCCGGGGGAGACCCGTGGCGGAGGCTGAACGGGTCCACAGCGTCCACGGAGCTGTCCCTGTCGCCGCCGGCCGAGCAGGAGCAGCACGCGGACGCGCTGCCGTGGCGACACCGGCCGTCGGCGGCGGTCGTGTCCTCCGCGGCCACCACATCGGCGGGGGGGCCCGCGCTGATGCCCGCCATGCCGATGCTGCAGCCGCTGGACGGCGGGGGCGGGCTAACCGGCGGAGGAGGAGGGGGCGCGTCGGTGGCGCCGCCAATCCGAGGGATACCTATCTACAACGGCCCGGGGGGCTTCCCGTTCCTGCCGCCGGCCTCCGGGGCAGACGGCGGCCCCCTCCACCACCACCAGCAGCACCAGAAGCTCGGGTTCTACGGCTTGTACCAGCCGAACACGTGGCCGTCGTCGCTCGGCTCCATGTCGCCGTCGCCGCTCGCGCCGGGCACGCCGCCGTCCACGCTGGACCCCGCGTCGGCGTTCCTGTCGTCCCCGGCCGCGCACCACCACCACCGGATGCTGTCGGCATCGGGCAGGCTCAACGGCATGCTCACGGACACCCTCCGCAGCTACGGCGGTAGTGGCGTCGGCGGCGGCTTGGGCGGCATCGTCGGCGGGCACCACCACCACCTCCTCCACGGCGCGCAGTCGTTCGGCCTGGGCTCCCGGTTCATGCCCAAGCTCCCCGCCAAGCGCAGCATGCGCGCGCCGCGCATGCGGTGGACCAGCACGCTCCACGCCCGCTTCGTCCACGCCGTCGAGCTCCTCGGAGGCCACGAGAGTGCGTGCCCCCACCCGAGCAACAGAATTACACCTCCCCGTCCTTCCTCCGATCTCTCTGATCAAAATCACACACACCTTTATATATATCGATCTCCTCTCTCCCTCCTGCAGGGGCTACGCCCAAGTCGGTGCTGGAGCTCATGGACGTGAAGGATCTGACCCTAGCGCACGTCAAGAGCCATCTCCAGGTACGCGCTAGCTGCCGCCGCCATTGCCAGCCATCTCCAACCTCTGAACTCCGAAACGAATTCATCTCCATCGCCAGAGAGCTTTGTGTTTGGCTTCGTCTCCCTCCTGCCATTCTTTCTTTCTCTTGTTTTGTTTGGGTCAGACAAGAACGCCAATGCAGTAACTCCAGAGTTAGTGAATGACGGTGAAACGGACCGACGGGCAGGCCTCGTCGTAGCCAAGAAACTGCCATATATTCTTGGCGGAGGAGAGAGATGCATGGTGTGGGGATGTGTGTGAATGAGAGAGAGAAAGAGCAAAAGTAGTCATCATTACACAATAATGCAATGTATGTGCATCCGCGCCTAGTTAGCGTACAGTATGTGTGTAGTAGGTGTGTGCGCGCACGGCCCAAAGCACTCAGCTTCAAAGAACCAGGGCCTAGCTAGCTCCCAGAGGACGACCCAGAGGAGAGAGAAGGCGAGGGCATGGCATGGGGGCATCATAGTATTTCCATGCGTCCATTTCCTGGTGTTCTCTTGCGCGCCGATCCGCCTGCTGATCCATTTGCTTGTCTCCTACCCTCCTCTCCTCCCCGCGCCCACCACCAGTGGTTTTTGCATTGCATTGGCCTGTGAGCTCACCGCTTTGCTTTTTTTGGTGTGCTTTCCTCGCTTCCCCTTTCAGATGTATCGGACCGTGAAGAGCACTGACAAGCCTGCGGCGTCATCAGGTACCACTGCTAATCCGGCCACAATGCCATGCGTCGTCCTCGCTCCTGATTTACCACCTCATTAGTCAGTCAATCAGTCAGTCACACTGCGAAGTGCTAATGGCTAGTACGGTGCCTGGCATTGTGCGTTCAGGGGCGAACGACGGCGGCTCCGGCGACGAGGACTTCCCCGGGGCCGGTCAGGCAGCCTCCGGCGGCGAGAACAACATGTGCGTGAGGCCGTTCGGGGAGCACCACCGGTCCACCACCGAGGGGGCGGCGAGCTCGGTGGGCGGCGGCGGCGACATGGACCAGTCTTCGGCGGGCAACACCAGCATCAGGTGGAGCAACTCGTCCAGGTACTAAATGACAGCATCATGTTTTGCGCACATCTGATATCTGATGAGCGCCTCCTTTGTTCCCCAACTAGTGCATATCTGCACGTTTGCTTATTAATGCAGATAATAATAATGGCATCTCATGGGATAACAGCTTCATCTTTTTTTTTGTCTAATAGCTAGTACCTTAATTAATCCCAAAGACACCACCAAACTTTGGTGCTTAGTAGCATGCATTATATTGGTATGTTTATATAAAGTGATGAGCATATATATAATCCTGCTTTCTGTCTCTGGTTACATACATACATATACGAGTGTTCGGTTGGATGTAAAAATAAAAAGGTTAAAAAGAATGTTTTGGGGGCGCACACTAGTACTAGTACACTACACACATGCTGCTGACATGCACACCTGGAGAAAGAGGTGCACACAGGGCTGCCTATCTCATCTCTCTAGGTGGCCAATGCAAGCAATGCTGTGTCATCGCAGAAAAGACCAAAAAGCCACATACCCCATGACCTCCATTAACTTGAGCTTCTGCTCTGTGTTTTGTTGGTTTATGCGGAATTATAGAAAATACAGCTCTGCTTCTCCCATCCCCACCACACCACAACACAACATTGTGTGCTGTGTCATTGTGTGTGTAGGTTCTTGGGCTCCGGCCTTGTCCTCTCTCTCTCTCCCATTCTTCTCCCTCTCTCTCTCTCTCGCGTAAGGGACGGAGTAGGCCGTGGGGCTCCATTATCTTTTGTTAAGCGGTCTCAATGCTAAAAACTACATAAAGTTTCTGTACCTATTAATTTTTATAGACACTACATATAGAAATCATTGTTTCAATGGATAGTTTCTACGGAACAATTTTTTATCCAATCACATATATTCTCTCTCCATTCTCTACCAATCACATTCCTTCATGTCTTGGTTCTCGTGTAAACATAGTTTCTAACTTAGATCCGGTTTCTATAATTTTTTGCTCTCTCTAATAACTACATTATTACATCAATAAAATGCTTAAATATCGGTACAATTAATGTCGCTAGAAACTATAATAGTTTGGTTGGGAGTGCCCTTATCAATGCATGGCTCTGATTCCAGGGGGATGGGGGCATTGACCTGACATGCCCTATTGCCTGGAATATGTAACCAAGGACTCTTGGTTCTTTCCCATCGTCAATCTCTTCAGTGACTTTCTTTTTTTCCTTTTGCAATTATTTGCCCTGCACCACATACTCTCTCTCTCTCTCGTTTGATTTGGTTCTGAAGTCAGATGCAGCAGTGTACCAGTATATATACGACTACTCCATTATGATGTAAATCTGAAGTTGACAAAGTCTAGTACTACTTCGTATGTACGGAGTAGCATAGCTTCAAAAAAAAAAAAACTTACAGAAACAATGGGGCTATTGCTGCTAGATTTGTCTCGGGAGTTTGGTTTTTCTAAAAAAAAGAACATCTGTGATTCGGCATTTTTACCAAAGACTGGGATTGAGTAGAAAACATGATTTCTGAGCAACTTGGAAGCAAGTTGGAGTACAGGTGAGCCTGTCTTTTGGCTATACTCGCTTTTCTCTTTCTCTGCTCCATCTTTCTTGTCATCCCATCTTTTGTCATACTTGCATTATATTCTTTGATTTATTGGTTGTTTCTCTCAGTTTCCTCTCTGATGGCACAGCTCTCTTTCTCTCTCTCTCTCTCCCCCCGTATGGCTCATGTCTTTATCGGCACCTTGGTAGTTTAGAATAATCCATTTCCTTATGTGAAAATAATATTCCTTTCAGATTTTTTAAACAATCTTCTTTTTAGTACCTCATCCTTCTTTTTCATAGCCAGTTAAGTCAATAAGAATGAATCGTACCTCACATTTCTAATTGCAAGCTAGGCTCCACTATGTTTGGTACTATCTGGTGACAATACAATTATGTTAGCAAATGGCACCTTCTCTGCCTTTTTTGAAAGGAAAGACAATGTTTTTTTTTCCTTTAGAATGATCTGCACTTTTTTTTTTTTTTTTGCTTTGAGCCTTTGACAATGTGTGGTTGTACATTCTCTCGAAACTGTTCTAGGCAAAATATTAATTGCCAGGGGGTAGTACGATTCTCAATTTTTCTATTCACGATGCTTATCAAGTTAATGCGGAAATAGAACTGTTGTACAGACCAAAGTGAATGAATTGAAGTTGTGAAGCCAGAGAACATTCTACTATAATATTATTGACCGGCAATTGTGCTGATGATCAAAATATTGTACTGAACAACAGAACATGGATCCACAATATAACACCGCTAAAATTGTAAAGGAGAGAAACCAATGCACAGTTTATTAAATTTTTAATGCTAGTTTTATTGATTTACTAATTCAGTGCTTTCTTTGATGTATTCTATGCTTTACTTACTATTGACAAGAACAAAGAACATAATCACATATAACTTAATTAGAGGTTGGTATGTCGACTCATGCAAGTTAAAAAAATTTCAAAGCCAATGGAATTTGGCAGAAGTGTTGTTCTTTCCATGAACTCTAGGACGGTAGGAGTGTAGGACTAGATTGCTATAACTTATAGTATTGATTTATCTCCATCTTGAAAAATTAGAATAACATATCCTTATAGTCAGAAAAAGATTCATGCATAACTCTTAGCACATAGAGTAATATGTCTATGATTGATATATAGTATCATATTGGCATTTAAAGTCCAGTGGCTCCTTAATGTTTAACTGTATATACATTTGTTCCAATCAAGACAAAAGCACTTTATAAGGATTTAATAGTAAGTAGGTATTATCTTGATTGAGTAGTGGTCAAGGAAAGGGCACTTTTTCCTCATACGACAGAAATCACAAATTAAATGAAAAAAGAAGAAATGGACAGCCAGCTGTTTCATGGCCTCCAACATGTGGGGCATCTACAAACATGTTTTCTCTCTATCAGCATTGAACCCTACAATTAATATGTACTTACATCTCTGCATGACATTACTAGATTTAGTAATTAGGAATCTTTTTTTGACGCAAAGCATTTTGGAAAATCTAGAATGGCATCAGCAAATATGTTGGATGCTGCTTCCCTCTCCATTTCAGCAAATGCACATTATTTTGTTTGTCATGAAGCATTAGATTATTTGCTTCAGTCTTTGTTTCCCTCGAATTTTCAAGGTAGGAGCTTGCATGCTGATCAGTTCTCTATGCCATTCACAGCACAACTGTACCGAACCGGAACATCTTTTAAGAGTGTGTTGCCTAGAAAGGAGTCATGTAACTAACTGGTCATCACGAGCAACTGTTGTTACTCACTTTAGATAAAGCTAACTGGGGGAGATTTTGTGCATGTATGCCATGTTCCTACCTATATATAGTGATATTAGCATATACTCCCTCCGTCCTGAAAAGAGTGTCGTTTTTTTACTTTCAGACATTATTCAAATTTTTTTTGTATAAATATCATATATTTTGTTATGACTTATTTTATCATTAGAGATACTTTAATAATGATTTATTTATTTTATAATTTACACAAAATTTTTAAATAAGACGAACGGTCAAACACGATATCTGAAAGTAAAAATTGTCACTCTTTTTGGGACAGAGGGAGTACTGCCCAACTGTTGTTGACTCAAAGAAGAAAATTGCCTGATTATCAGCTTGTTCGGTTGGCTGGTTCGTTTCGTTGCTGTATCTTTAGAAAGTTTGTAGCGGCTTTGCTAAACGGACAAAATTCTCTTGTTCAGGGACCCATGGCTGTCGTCGAATTCATGCAACATGGACGCTCATCGTTTGGCAGGGTCGTTGTCTTCTCCAATTGAGGTATATATATCTGTGAATGGTTCCTCTCTAAGTGCAGTTTCTACGTACGTATATATATGCAGTATGCAGCCCGAGTGGCATGCATGCGTGTGTGTGTGCATATACATTGCGCTTATACATATATTCTTGTGCAAATGATACATGTTCAGAACCCGGAGCCTTGCGGATCGAGCAGCTCGCAGGTGTCAAACCACGAGCTGAGCAGCCCGAGCCTGGAGTTCACGCTTGGGAGACCGGACTGGCAGGGCACGGATCATGACTAGCTAGCCAGCCGTCGTGAAGCAGCTCACAGAACCTAGCAATAAGGCTAATTTCTTCATTGAGGGTTATAGTAGCAGCAGTACTGAATCAGGCATATGCCTGATGATCCCCAACTCGTAGGCGACAACGACAGGAATTCGCCTACGAAGATGAACAATCAACCAACAAGTACAGCAGCAGCAACCGCATCTCGTCTCCACCGGTGTGGAGATGGGGAGTACGTGCCGACGGAGCACCGGGAAGAAACTAAAGACTTACTGGATCTCTCTCTGATAGAGTTGAGTCGTCTTTGGGTGGTTTATTAGATTGATCATGTTCCTGATTTCCTTTTCTTTCTTGGTTCTCTCTTTTTGTTTCCTTCTGCCATGTCGAGCGGGCGAGATTATATTACAGCGCTGCCGCTGGTGGTGCAGCTGGGACCGTAGTAGCTGATGAGAATGATGGCGAGAGAGGCGTAAAGCTAGCCATAGTGTGGTGTGTGAGTGAGTCGTGTGCGTTCATCCATGTTTGGTGTGGTCGATGTCGTCGTGGCCCTGGTAAGCTACCTAGCTAGCTTGGGTATCATTAGCACATGGAAAGTTGGAAAGGAGAAAAGAAAGAAAAGGGAATGAGTTCTCACGAAGCAATCTAACTGAGATGAAGATTTCATCCTTTTTGTGCATCTGTGTGTGTTTGTGTGATCTCTGCTTTGGTTGTTTCTTTAGTCCCTGCAGGTGCTCGTTGCCCGTGTCAGTTACTACTAGCTTGCTTGCCATGCCACTGCCTGCCTGCACTTTTCCAGCACACGAATATTTTAGCTGAGAACGAAGAAGGCCGCCCATCACACACCTTTCACACTTAGCTGAATGATATGCAGGCGCTTTAAGCGTACATGACCAAAGCAAGGTAATAAAGCATGGATTTCCTTTTCTTTCAACAAAAGATTAAGGAGTACGTACGCTATTACTGAGTCGCTGGGATGGGATGTTTGTGCTCTCTCTTTGGCATGAATCATGCATGATATATAGCCTTAGTCGTTTTCTGTTAGTTTTTGGGTTGCACGTCTCAAAACTTTAGAAGGTCATCTGTGTTCTGTCTAATGTGTCACAAACTCTGTATTTCCGTTAATTCCGTTTAATGGAAATGGGAACTTTCTCGGGTGGAAAAAATGAATCATGCATGATATATACTCCTAAAAGCTAGCAGTAGCAGTAGGAGTAGCACAATCAATTGCGCGCCTTCGATTCCGGTATCGTCTTGTCAATGATTCAGGCTGCTGGCTGAATGGTCAGCTCTCGACGCGTCCATTGTTGTGGTGTGGGTGGTCCAAGAACTAGGTATAGGACGGGCACTGATCAAGTACATGCTTGCATAAACCCCCAATGGACGCAACCATCTGCCTGCTGTGCTGCCGCGATCCATCGAGATCAATAATAATCCACATGTGATTCTTCGTCGATCCTTCTCTCACTGGTCCTCCCTCCTGTCCTGCTGCATCTGCATGCCGATCGGCTAGGAATTTGGTGACGTCGACGTCGTACAGGTGTTTCTTGCGCGGCGATAGCACAGCCGAAAGGAAGACGCGAGAGCTAAGCATGCTATTCAGCGGCAAAAACGTACGCAAGCTCGCTTGGTGCCACCGCTGACGACGAGCAAGCTAATAAGGGCGAGATGGATGGATCGGGAAGAGAGAGGACTGATCTCGTACGTTTGGTGCCAACCTGTGATAGCGTCTCAACGGATCGGAGGATGGATGCTATTAGGAGTAGCAGCTAGCACCTAGCAGCTGGAGGTGAGGTCCCAGTCCCAGCAGGGGCCTCTGATTGATGAGGATGGATGGATGTCTCCGAAACGAACCAACGAAAAGCGCCTAGCTAGCTCTGCTGATTGGGAAAAAGGGATCAAGCAAGCCGCGCGCTGGCCGGCCGGCATTCATTCTGATTGACCGCCCATCAGCACACCTGCTCCCGTGAAAGGGCGGACGGCCTAGCTCTAGCAACGGCGACATCCCTTCATTCACCTGAGACGTACGGGGCTAGGCTAGCTACTAGCCTCTGTTGACAGCTTGGCCAGCCCCAGCTGCCCAGGTAATGGATCGCATATTATTATTCATATAATATCCGGCCGCTATATGGCTCTCCTCGCGTGCTAGCCCTCGTTTAGTTGCGGACGAAGTCGGCGCCGGCAGACACACTGTGGCTACAGTGTTTACTGTAGCATTTTGTTTTTATTTGATAATAATTGTTCAAACGTTGACTACTTAGGCTCAAAACGTTCGTCTCGCAAAGTACAACCAAACTGTGCAATTAGTTTTTGATTTTGTCAACATTTAGTACTCCATGCATGTACCGCAAGTTTGATGTGACGGGGAATCTTCTTTTTGCATAGTGCCAAATTCTGAAATTTGGAGTAACTAAACAGGCCCCTAATCACACGCTACATTCCAGTAGAGAGCGTCGCCAAGCTTAGACTTTTTTGAGACTTGATGGATGATCCTAAGTTCCTAACCGCGCAAGTGAGGCACTGGTGCAATATGCGCTGTGGATGGGTCGCCAACATTACTGTCCGCCTTCCTTGCGCTGTGCTGCTCGTCAACCACAATCTTCTTGCTTACCACTCCGATCCCCAGGTTCCTGACAACTAATAAGGTAGAGCTAGCTAGTTACTGGTTAGGGCTAAAAACTAATTCAAATTAGTTGAAATTGGACAACTAACAGCGGTTGGTTGGTTCGTATCGTTGCTGGTTCGTGAAGAAGTACTGCTAGCTGGTTTGTGTGAGAAAAAAATATTGTTCCGGCTGAAAATTTACGATCGTTTACGACAAGCCACAGCCAAACGAACAGGCTGTAACTAGCTAACAACAGTATACTTAGCTAACAAATTAGTCCAATCATTAAAAACTTTGTATCGACTAATTTAGGCCAAAGACTGAATTTGTGTCGACTATTGAACCTATAAAACGTTAAAGAATTTTATAAAATTATACGAATGAGCAGCACCAGGCTAGTGGAGTTGATGTTGCGTGTTCACTGATGCAAAAAAAGGGTATGAAGTGTGGGGACTGCGGACGAGATGGTACTCTACACGGTGATTTCATTTCTGACCTTAAAATAATTCATGACCAGGTGTCGACGTAAATGTGACGAAATATGACTTCCATGATATAAGATTGTACGCCTAGGGCCTCATTTGTGTCTAGCTCTTGTGTTAGTGTTGAATTGTGCCTTGAAAGAATTTTTATAGGCTATTCAAGCCTCCACCGGCCCTCTCTAGCTATGTAACCGATCCTTACGAGCGTGACTTTGCAGTTGGCCACTGCATCACCCGCTGCACGCCCGACATCGCCTCACCAACAAGTGAGGAGAAGGTGCCCTTTGGTAGCTTGAGCCCGTGGGACAAACTCCCCTGGGTGGGCTCGTGCTGAGATCTTGCATGCCCGACACTGCCTTCGACTCTTGCCCACTCCGCGCCCTCCACCTAGTCATCAAGCGCAAACAAAATCTTCTCGGGATCCCTAATGTAGGCCCACGCGAGCTTTAGCAGCAGGGGACACAACGCCAGCTACTAGGGATGGGCATAATTAACCAAAACCGAGAAACTGAACCGAAAAAATCGGTTCCTTTTTTGGTTCTAGATTGCGAGGAACCGAAATAACTGAGGAAATTTTGGTTCCTACTCCCAGATAACAGAATTAACTAAAATAACCGAAATACATGAATTGTACTTCACTTACTTGTATTGTGTAAGATTATGTTTGATTTGTGTGTGATATCTCATATTAAATTGATATGTATTTGTGTTACTATATTGCTGTATTACCTTATCACTTATTATTATCTAAAATATAGGTAGTGTTGGCTAAATTTACTTTAAAAGCGACATATTTTTTGTTGTATTAACCTCTGCTAAAATATCAGTTACTTCGGTTAGAACCGCGGTTAGAACCGAACCAAAATAACCAAAAAATCAAAATGCTCGGTTCCTAAAACTTTTTAGAACCGATCGGTTCTCATTTTTTAGAATCAAATTTCAACAATAAATCGATGAAGCGAACCGAACCGAGAACCGAATGCCCACCCCTACCAGCTACCCCCACGACCACGGCCGGTGTGGGCGTCCAACTAATCTGGCCTGGCAGCAGCGTGGATTCGATGTGAGGTCACACATATCCGACCTGGCAAATCGAGCACCATGCTGTGTGGCGGCTACTATGGTGAGCTCGGTGACAAGGGATCATTTTTTTTTATTTTGTAATAGATTATCAGCGTTGATTTGCAACCCGCGGTGATGAACTCAACTATCACTGCTAACTTTATTACTAAATCGTAAAACCAGTTGTGGTGGGGCCTCTGAATCGGGTGGTAATTTGCTAGTTCGAAGTTCTGAAGCGGTAGTCAACAAAATAATAAATAATCAAAGTGTTTGCTAAAATTCTTGTTTTTAACACTAAGAATAGTAGATCTTTCAACGGGTAAAAAAAATCCACTGAGCGTCTCTGCATGTCTCCGTCCAACTGAAACAGTACGCGTGGCGTCTTCTGCCATGTGCATCTCCCATAAGTGGAGGGCCCACACACACGGATGGCTCCCTATTATAAGCAGAAATAAATAAATAAATAAACTCTGACCTATGGGTTTGACAATTCCTAGACATTATGCTTAAGATAGAAGGTAACTTTCTTACATACGGTCCTTAGACCTTTGCTTGTGCGTGAACATTAACTCCAAACCTAACATTTGCTTTTATTACGAGGAGTCAAACTCAGGACCTGAGTAGTGCTCCTAGAGCCCAACTAACTCGGCGAGCACCCGTTTGCAAAGCACAAACTAAGCTACCATTTACACTTCCAAGCTGAAACAAACTGGGTTAAGTTGCCTAGTTCTATCACATAATTATTTTTTTACAATCCCCTTCTGGATTGGACTCGAAAGAAAGAGCAATGAGCAATGGGCAGAGAAAGAAATCTCGCCTCTACTATTCTGCTGTTGTGCACCTTCATGCCCCCTCACATGGAGTACATTAGATGCCTAGTGAAACAAATAGGCATCGATTAATAGATGTAAAACAACGTGACTTGAATAAACAAAGAATAATATCGTAACTTTTTAAGTGTCAAAATCTTATATCCTCCGTATGATGGAAGTGAAGGGTTATGAGGATGCTACGCTAGCCGGAAAACAAAAATTTCGACCTCATAAACCAAGATCTACTGCTAGTTATAGATCACGGGATTACCACTAGACGCACAGGTGCAGCGGAAGCGACTCGATGTAGTCGAACGCGTCGTAGTAGTGTCGTGCAGTTGCGAGGTCGTCCGTCCGTCCATCCCCTTCCTGCAGTTCATCCTTGTGCTCCAGATGTAGCACCTCCGAGGTATCCACACGTACAGGGAGGAAGCGTTGCGCCTCCGGACTGCTAGGTCCGCGAGGAGCAGCAGGTGCGGCGTAGGATGGGCGGCGACGGCTGCCAAAAGGCGTGGATTAATTTACCCCGTTGCCCCACCCCACATATTTATAGGCATCCCTAATGAGCTCCCGAGTTGGAAGCCCATTAGTAACCCTAAGCCTTGTCTAATTCGGATCCAATCTGAACTAGGCTTCCAGCCCCTTAAGCGTGCGACCCTATGGGTTCACGCACACATAAACATGGCCCGAGTACTCCTACTCGGCCATTAGTTGATAGCGGCCTCTAGCAAGGCATGTCAACTCCTATGCGTACGCAAAGATCATATCAGACGAACCACCACAAAACCACATACTTGTTATTCCCTTGCCACACGATATTTGGTCCAACTCATAGGTTAACACTTAACCCAAGCATGGCCATGCATTTCTTGATCTAATCATTAGAGTGATCCAGTGATATCTCTCACATATATAGAGAGGGACAAATTCCATCTTGAATGTCTATGTCTCAAAGCATGTTTCCCGACAAACCCGAAAACCACCTTTATAACTGCCCTGTTACGGAGTAGCGTTTGATAGTCCCTGAGTAGGTCGTTTCACATCTTGAATACATACAACAATCTCAGGTCTAAGGACATAACGTACATGGTGTGAATAGAGATAATAACGATATCTCATGTTGGGTCAGTCCAGCCCCATATCATACATGTGCCCACATTATTAGTTTGACATCTCCATGTCTATGACTTGTGAAACGTAGTCATCAACTAATAATGTGCTGATCCATTATTCATGTGTGTTCACACACGAACTCTGACCAGGGACAACATTAGAATAACCATTCAAATAAAAGAGTTTCACAAACAATTCATATAATTACTAATCGATACAGGTTGTCTTTAATGAAAATTCAATGAACTCATAATATATCATGGATACAAAGGCAATATAATCATCTCTATGATTATCTCTAGGGCATACTCCTAACAGGAAGTCCCATATAAAACGATGTCTAAATCGAACGAGATTATAGAGGGGGAGTCTCCCTAAAAGACTCGTTTTTTTATAGTATGATATAATTGTGGCTATAAAAAAAATTATAAATTAAATTGTATAAAACAGGGCTAAAAACATCTCCAAGAGTCTTTCTAAAGCTTACTCTCTAAATCATCATTTGGAGAGTCATTAACATAAAAATCGCTTTCAATATATTTTCGTTCTCCAACAGTTTTTCTATATCTTGTGTGCACTCTAGAGAGGTATTTTGTTTTCTATCTTTGGCTAGCGAGAAATTCTGAATAGAAGATGGCTATATTTGGATAACCAAACAAAGACGAAGCTATTGGAGGTTTTTTCCTATTAAAATCTTCATTACAAGCAATTAAGAAGAATACAAAGAGTGTTTTTGGTTAATCTAATGTGTCTCGTAAAAACAATGGATTGCCTTGTGTTCTTGGACCTCATCTTAACCAACAAGTTGATGTAGGCCAGGGCAATCTAATGGCATTTACATGCACGCCGCTGCTACTAACAACAGTTACAAAGGCATTGTTTAGTTTCTCCCTGAAAGTTTACACTCTATTCTATCGAATGTTTGACACATGCATGGAGTATTAAATATAGACTAAAAAATAACTAATTGTAGAGATTACGACTACTTTGCGAGACGAATCTTTTAAGCCTAATTATGTCAAGATTGAACAATGTGGTGCTACAGTAACATGTGGGCTAACGATGAATTAATTAGGCTTAATAAATTTATCTCGTGGTTTACTGACGAATTCTGTAATTTATTTTTCAATTAATTAGGCTAAACATCTCATACGACACCCTAAAACTTGAGGTCTGATTTAAACGAGGCCAAAGTTCCACGAAAAGTTGGGTTCACATAGTGGGCCAGGTAGCCTATAAGAAAAGTGGCAGCCACTGTCTGCTTTGACTGGCTTTCAGACTGCCGGTGCCTGCCTGTAACACGAGGTAGTTTTGATTTGACATCACAGGACGGATTAACCAACACAATTTAGTACGTATTTAATCAGGCACGAGTACTAATCCTGAAGGCACTGCAATACTACAGTGCTTGCAACAGCAGCACAAGGTGCTGTTTCCAAACAAGGGAGGGAATGTAGAATCCCAGCCATGCCAAGAAGGGCCAACGAGGGGTTCATGGGGGAAATAAGGAGAAACAGGAGGGGCGATACGTGGAGTGGAGAAGAGGCGCAGGGCAATCATAAAGCAATGGATTGCGAAATGATTTTGGCCATGGATGCATTGTTGCAGATGCAGTCCCCCATGTTTCTCTGTCCCCTCATTCAAGTCATTCTATTGTTCCCTCTTCCTTTGTCGGCCGGCCCTTTCCATGCTTTGCTTTGCTTGCTTCACTGAACAGCCCAGCAGCGTCTTCTGACAATGAGAGAGGAAAAAATGAATGAGCGACGTTTAACGTGGGCACAGGAATTAAAAAAAAAGGCCAGCAAGCAAGCTGCAAGCTACTCCCAGTTCTGCGTTTTTTCAGAGTACTCAATAAAGCAGGCAGCAGCACAACGGGAAAAGGAAAACAAAGGAGAGCGTTGCGCTGTGCAACACCTGTGTCCGCTTCAATGCCCTGCCGTCCTTCCTCCTGTTCTCTTCTGTTTCTCTCTCCCTCTGACCTCTCTAGCCCTTTCTCCCTCTAGCGCGCGCGCTCTCTCTCTCAGACACTGTAGCGGGGCCCGGGGGGGAGGACGTGGGCTACTGGTTCCTGTTGCACTGTGCGCCCAGTATGTGTGTGTGAGAGGGAGAGAGACACAGAGGACAGAGGGGCACTGCCACTTCGAACTGGGAATTAATTTGCATGGGGGCCTTTTGGCCCCGTGCAGATGGGAGGTTGCCGTTGCTTGGACCACCACCGTCCCCCCGTGCACTGTGCGCCATTCATCACCGTATGACCTACAGTACGTTGGAGTAGGGACTTTTGTAGTACTAAGTGTATTGTATATCAAGTGGAGCTTTCTCATTGCAAATCCAGGCTGTACTCGTAGGCCAATCTGCTCTGCTGGTGAAACGATTAGCAATTTAGCACCCCCTAACTATACCATGACATACCTCTGACGATACTTTTTCCTTTGCCGGTAGATAACCTCCCGTGAAAAGTTTTGTCGATAGTTTAGAAGAAGCTATTGGCGAAACTTTTGCCGACAGTTTAGACCTTTCCCCACAGTTTGTGTGTTGGCAAAACCATTTCCGATGTATTTTGTAAATCATGCCCTGTCCAACGGCTAAACTGTCGGCAAAAGTATAATGCAGGTATAGATATACATACAATTTGAATAATTTGACAAATCCACTTTTGTTCATACAGAAGGCATCACATTGAGCAACTTCACATGATTTTATAGAAGTAATATATTAGATCTTCCATACATATATATATATATATATACATATATATATATACATATATATATACACACATATATATACACACATATACACACATATATATACATATACATATATATATATATACATATATATATATATATATATATATATACATATATATATATATATATATACATATATATATATATATATATATATATATATATATATATATATATATATATATATATATAACAGGGTCAAGTGATGATCACAGTACATTGAGCCATACATATACAAGTCCAAGATATATATTAGTCACTAGCAGACATATATGGACATATACTACAAGTCTTGTACTAACTGGTTACGGCTAAAGCTAAGAGATCAATAGATCATGACTTGGGCACAAAAGTGACATTCAACACTTCCATATGTCTTTGGCCTACACGATAGTAGGTGCAAACAAAAGAACATAACTGCAATTCATGTCTTCCTGCAGCAATTCTCGAACACTTGTTGCCACTCCAAAATACTTGAACACCAACTTGGTGAACATATGGTTGCCATGTAACAGCTCTCTGATCAAACCTCAAAAGGTTGCCTATCCAAAATACTTGCAACACCACATAGCTTAAGTACCTAATATGAAAAAAGCAAAATATCAGTGAAATGTGTTTTGTATCATTAACTCTTGCTTTGTTATTGGGTGCAAATAGTTAAACAATATTACTGTACAGGGGCAGCTATGCTATCAACTATTTGGTGACACAGGCCATTATATAATTCCATTCAATCTATTTAGCAATGACGTGCCAACTACAAGCAAGGTACTAGCAGCTTAATAATGGTACACATATATGGCAGATAAAGGGAGTACGCATAATTAAGTTAATCATATATAGGACCACAACCTCATTGTTTTTTCCAGAAATTCTTTAACATATATATTATAGTCAAATTTTAAATTTATATAGCTGCCAGCCAACACAACCTCATTGCTTCCCACAATGCAAACAATTTGGATCACATATATAAATCAAAATGTTCAAGTAAAATACCTTCAAGCTGTGATGGCCTTCCTGTGCCACCACCTTTTGAGTGCGGCGGTGACTTATTGTCATCCCTCATCTAGTAGGAAACAAATATATTACTAATCAGCAAAATAAAATGATCATTTTTAAGAAAATAGAGAGGTTAGACCATTACTCTGTCATGTGGCCATGCAATGCATCTCCCACGAGCCTCTAGAATGGTGGTGACCCCTTCATGTGGACGAGGCAGTACAACATTCCTTATAAACACATGGTTAACAACCACTTCACCGAACTGCACGCCAAGAGCAGTACCCCCAACAATAGCCCTTGGGTTCTTTGTTTGAATGGTAGCCTTTGCCACAACGACATCATAGGGCCTTACTACATTATATAGTATCACATCTCTGCCACCCCGAAGCATAAAATATATTTTAGAACACTATAAAAAACTGATTCTAAAAATCTATTGCTGCTGATTAGTGCTTCCTTATTGGACCAGGTAAATCACGCCCTGAACATTGCAAGACAACTAGCAGGTAAGGATTGTATGCGTCTAAAAAATAGATCAATCTTGAAGTGCTCCCAGTATAGGATTATCTCTAATTGCATCTTGAAGTGCATTCTGCAGCAAACAAAAAAATTAGCAAAATATAATGGCATAAGAAATAGTTGTGTTTATCGCACTTACAATTGTTGTTGCAGCTCCTTTATGAGGTACTCCATTCTTGTGTGTGAGTTTTGATAAACAATTCATCTCTACAAGGGGGACGCCCTAGCTCCTCACCCTAAGCCATATATATGTTATTGTAGTTACAGGATACGAAGAAAGGGAAAACAAACTAAAAATAGACGTTGCATACCATTTCAGTACCAACACGTGCATGACTCTTACTCCTAGTTGTATGGTTTTGGGTCAGCTTTGAACGATTTGCTTTCCCCCTCAAAGAATGGGCCTACCAAATTATTTTATGTTTATAATTCTGTACCACATACATTATGAAAATGAGCAAGCAATTTATAACTTACAGCTGCCTCCGGAGACCTCCAATGATTAACTAGCCACTTCCAGTCATCCATATGAACTTTGTCATCGCACAGAGCATACAATTCATCATCTTCCATGTCATCAACATACACCTTTTTCAATTCTGCTTTAAACTCCTTCCACTTCGTAGCTGTTGTCTTCATAAACCAATTGAAGACACAGTTGTTTACTTGCCAATATAGCTATACAACACACAAATAATAAGTTAGGACTCAATCACATGACTGCAGTTAGGACTCAAGCACACAAATTTCAGTACCTATGCATCTGTCCAAAGCTTATACTTTTGGTGTGGACAGACCTTCCTCCAATCATCATGTGCAATTGGGAAACCCTTTGTTCTCACAAGTGTTCCAATGAAGTTAGCTAATTTAGTGCCTGATGGTCCGCAAGGTTGACCACGGTCATTAACATCCAATTGGAGTTTAGGCTTATTTTGCCTTGCATAGATATCAGCCTTTGTAGTAGGTCCTCGAACATTTTTTTGGGCTATTCGGGAACATCTGGAAAACAAATACAACATAGTACACCCAACTTAAGTATGCATGATGCATTGCATTATTAGTTGTCACAACATAGAGACAAATACCTTCATTAAGTTGATTCTTAGGATGTTCATTCATAGCCTGCATATCAACATGTGGGTCACTTATTCTAGAGCTGGATCGTAAGTTATGTCCAGTTGCAGTTGCCTCAACAGGAGTTCGGGTCTACATTTGGGGATACAATTATTTCATATTTCCATAGACACTTCATAGAATTATTTGAGAACATTTATTTGAGAACATTTAAGATTCATGGGAATGCATACCTTTTTATTTCTCCTTGTTTGATGCATTAAGCTAAGTTGTTGTGTAGTAGGCAGAAATTTAGTTCTTGCATTTTCTGTATCCTTAGCCTGATATTCTCATTCCTTTCAGTTTCATAATCAGTTGGCTCCACAACATTTTCATAATCAGTTGGCTCCATGGATTTTCTTTTTCCCCTTGCTTTTGGCATTGTTTATCCTAGAAAAAAAACAAAAATGAATTAGTATAGGATTCTCATAAAATACTAGAGCAAGTATGTAAGCAATCAACAATTAGTTTAGACCAACAAAGCAATTATGTCAAAGAAAAATCTACATAGCACTAGCAACACTTGATGGTGTTTGAGACTTACTTCCTCTTGTAAAGGAATCTGTTGCTCTCCCATGCCTGAACGCGTGGCAGGGGCAGGCGTCAAAAGGGTTCCTGTTGCTGCACTATAGCCACGGCAGGGGCAGGCGCCGAAAGGCTTCCCTGCCGTACTGTAGCCATAGTAGGGGCAGGCACCAAAGTCAGCCCTGCTATCATATCTAGTCACTGTAGTAGCATGGTAGCCTGGCATGTCTGTGTAGTAGGATTAGATGGGTAGAGTTGTATATATATATATCTTCCAACTGCAACTCAGTAAAGTGAGTGAGTTCAGTTTTGCCATCTCCTCTATAGAGCTCCGGCCAACGCTTATGCTTGTGCTGTGTGTGCGCTCTGTTCTCCCTCCCTTCTTCTATCTCCAGCCGTAGTTGTAACACCTCTAGTGTTACAAGCTCGTTTAGCACTGAGATTACGGCCAGAGAACTAGATCTTTAAATAAGTGTCGCTAGTCAACTTGTCTCGGCGCTTAACAACTTTTAAATAATCTTGTGGACAAAAGTTGTTTAGGGCTTGTTTTGGAAAAGTATGAAGAAGGTGCTTAAAAATGCCTAATAGCAAATAAATAGTGAATGGCTTGTTTATTTGATTAAGCATGAGAAACAATTTTATAAACAAAAATTTGTTGAAAGTAAAATTTGCTAAATAATAAAACCTTAGAGCTTTAGTTATGCTTGTACAAACATAAAGTTGTTTTAGAAAATGAATTTCTGAAGGTTAAAATAATATAAAATATAAACAAGAAAATCATATCATCAGCAAGATATGAACATCATGAATATGTTGGTATGCTTGTTCGAGTGTCAATGTGATGTTTGTTAGTTTAAAAATAAAAACAAAAGTGTTGCTGGCCACTCATCTCACCTACCTCGCCGATACGACGCGTGTGTTATGAGATAGGACCGAGCTTGCTGGCCTTGCCGGCTGCTTGCTCTCCCTCCCTCTGCTGGTCTTGCCACGATTGCATGTCGGTTGCCTCGTGTGCCTTTAAGCCGAGGCCGAGCTACAACTGCCACTAGTTTCACCTACCCCTACCGCAGCTCAGGCCGTGTTGTCCTTGCCTTCGCCCTACTTTTTCTTCTGCTCACTCTCTCGTTCTCTCTCGGTCCCTCTCTCTCTGTCTGCCTCCTATGTCGGGCCACCCATCGCTAGCTCTTCCCCCCCCCCTTGCAAGAGTGCGCGAGACGCGCAAGCCCACAACGCTGCCCTCCCTGCTCCACCATTGCGCAGCCACCCCGAGCCTAGGAGCACCATCACCATGGCCCGCTGTCGCCGCTGCTGCCTCACGCACTTGTGCTCTCTCCTGTGCCCTGCAGTGACACCGTGGCCACGCCATCCTTCGCCTAGCCCTCACGAGCATGCGTGAACCGCCCCAGCCTCACCTCATCGCACCGCCACACGGAGGACCATGCCGGGGACTGACTCAAGGTCATGCCCTCCTCTTCGCCTGAGCCTCCTCTATGCAACAGTCACCGCACCACGCTTTCTGTGCGGCCGCACGGTGGCCCGCTGCTCTAGGCGACCTCCAACCAGACCACGGTCGCTTCCGTCGCATAGTCACCATGTGCGCAAGAGCGCTCGAGCCCCGCATCGCCCCCGCGCCACCACCTCGCCACCAGCACACCCTCACCACGGAGTCACCCAGTCCTGAGCGCTGACGCATGTGGCCAGGGCTCCATGCTCTAGCTCTGGCCGAGCCATGTCCACCAACAGGTGTGCCCGGTAGCGTGCAAGCCACGATGCCGCCTCCTCACCGCCATCGATGACCTCACGGTCGGATTCGACCGCCGGCCGGTTCCCCTGCCCGTGCTCTGCTTTTGAGGGAGAGAAGGTGAGAAAGTGTAAATAGAAGCTTTTTAGGGGGCTAGGTGTGAAAATTGTGACTCATATGAATAGTGATGGATAGTGCCTAGAGTACTATAGGTTGATTTGTGGGAAGCTCAGGGGCCTCTTCGCAAATATACCACCGTCGCCTTGCCCTGGCCACGTGGGCTGGCTTGTTGGGCCGCGCTCGTCTGCGCGTCGGCCAGCCTACTCATGCTGGGCTACGGTTCGCCTACCGCCTGGGCCGCGCGCGCCTGTGGGTCAAGTCACGCTGCCGGCCTACCGCCGCCGCACCTGGGCCGCTCATGCCTGCGCCCGTTACCGCCGGCCATGCGCCCGCTTGGGTTGGCCTTGTGCCTCCCGTGCCTGGGCCACGCGTCCGCGTTGGGGCTGCTGGGCCGCTTAGCTGCCGTCGGCCCTTTTTGTTCTATAAAACATTTTCTAAATTAGTTTCAACGCAAATGTGTAAATTCAACATAAATTTGTGTAGATAACCAAAAATTGTGAAACTAATTTTGTTAGGCTCCTAAAATCATGATCTATCTATTAGCATAATTGGTTTATCTAGTTTTAAAATGTTTCTAGGGTTGCTCTAATTATTTTAAAATGTTTAATATTGTTAAAATGTGAACTTGTAGGAATTTCCATGATAAATCGGTGATAGTGTTGACTCTGAAAATTTTACAGTAAATTACTAATATTATTAGCTGCTCACTATAGTTTTTGTAGCTCCTGAATAATTAGTTTGCTAGATAGATAATGATGCCCTATTTCAAATAAAGATTAAATCGATAGAATGATATAAAGAAACAACTTGGGTTTGTATAACTAAAACACTTGTTGGGAAATAACACCTTTCTCGATGATGTTGATACATAGATTAGTACGTTAGTCATTAGAGCTAGCTTGTTAGTTCGTAGTATGAACTCTGTTTTAAGAGTTGTTGTTGCCTGGTTAATTAACTATTGCATCATCTCTGCATCGCGTTGCATATCATAATAGGAATGATGGTGGATCGATGGTATCAAATGGAGTAGCTAAAAAGATGGTGCCAGGGATCAGGACACAAAGATGGAATGCTAACTTTTGGTTATAGTTGACCCAAGCAAGCCCCGGTGCATAACCCCTATTATTCTGCACTTTAATTTATGCTTGTGCATTAAAGTTATGGAGTTGAATGAAACCCACTTGCATATATATGCATATATATACATATCTTTATCCTATGAGTCTTACTAGTTTGATAGGATCGTGTAGATTGCTATGGTACAGGACTCCGGTAGAAGTCGAGTGATTGCCTATCACTCACGAGAGATAGGAAATATATTATTGTTGTTACTATATTATTATTACTTGGAATATATATGAATGATAAATGAAGACCGGGCGGGGATATGGTTTGGATATTGGTGGGTGTAAGAGGTTGTGTCCCATGGCCAATGGGGCATAGCTTGGTTAAACTATTTTCCCTGTCTGTGTCGGTTAAGGACCGGCCGTTGCATTAGACTCTAGGCAAGTCACAGACTTATTATCCTGAACACATACTTATGTATGGGCGTGGGAAGACTTGTTACTCTCTTGTCATGGGTTTCGGCTCTTTCTAGACCAACTTTTAGGGTGGTTTTTGGATGGAGGTCCAAGCACCGCACTGAGTCCAAGACTCAGGGGCGGGGGCTTTGAGTCCAAGTTTGGACAGGGACCTAGACCCCATGACAAGAGGGTAGTGGGTTGGTCCTACTTGTGCCTGAGGTACAAGCGGGGTGAAAGCATCTAGGCCCCTAAGTGGATTTCAGTGATTAATGTCAATACAAGATTACTATGACTAACGTGTGTTTTGCAGAGGCAATTATGTTAGGTCATAGTAATGGAGATCGATTGGGCAATCGAGCTTGTCATGGACCTACGATGGAAATCATTTCGGTTTTCAAAGGATGGATGACAAGGTTAAGGATGACTAGTTCTAAGTGTCGATTGAAGTTGGAGAGACACTTAGAGTAGTTTAGGACTTTGTTTTTTCCTTTGGCCGTACTATGAAGGGGGGTATGAACGGGTAGCTTGACCTAGTTGAGTCTAGTGAGTTAGGTGTGGTGCACACTTGTGAAAACTAGCTCTAGGTAGCTCCTATGAATGCCTAAAATCCTTTGGAGCAAACTTCATTCACATATGATCGAAAGTTGGAAGTGAATGGAGGGTCAAATACTGACTGGACGTTAGCTCCGGTGCGACCGGACGCTGGCCGCAGGGTCCGGTCAGTTCATTTGACTATGAAGAACAAGTCTGGTGTGACCGGACGCTGGTAGGTCGTGTGACCGGACGCTGAGGGCTAGTGTCCGGTCGACTCCAGTGAGGGTCCAGACCTGAGAAAGTGCGACCGGACACGCCCGGTCAGTGGTGACCGGACCCTAAGTATTCAGCGTCCGGTCGTTTATAGTAAGCATCCAAGAGCGACCGGACGTGTCCAGTCGGTACTGACTGGACCCTGACAGCGTCCGGTCATCACTTGAAAACTGTTCGTGGGTTGAACTGACCGGAGCATCCGGTCAAAACGATCGGAGCGTCCGGTCACCCGCAGAAGCTCATAACGGTTCGTTTTTCAGGCTGCCTTATAAATAGAAGCTCCACTCGTGAGTGGAGTCACTTTTGCTCATTCCAACAGCTGAGAAACACGTTTGTGAGTACCAAGAAGAGCAAGGTCCTAGTGAGGTATTTGTGATTTGAGAATCCAAGAGTGAAACCTCATTAGTGAATTAAGAGTAGACAAGTGTGCATCCATCTTCTCATTAGGCTTCGCGTGGTCAAGTGAGAGTTCATGCTTGTTACTCTTGGTGATCACCATCACCTAGATGGCTTGATGGTGATTGGGAGTTTGGTGTTCACCCAGCGGAGCTTGTGGGTGACCCAACTCAAGTTGTGAGCGGTTTTGGGTGATTCGCCGCGACGGAGTGTCGAAGAATCAACCCGTAGAGAGCACTTGATCCTTGCGCGGATCAAGGGGGAGCTACACCCTTGCGCGGGTGCTCCAATGAGGACTAGTGGGGAGTGGCGACTCTCCGATACCTCGGCAAAACATCGCCGCGTCCTTTTCTCTCCCTATTTACTTTGAGCACTTACTTTGAGCAATTCAATACTTGCTTTACATTCTTAGAATTGCTATGCTAGTGTAAGTTTGGAACATAGGGTGCAAGTCTTTTGTGCGTTGATTTGATAGAAACACTTTTCTAGGCACAAGGGGTTAATTGGGTTATCCGTAGGATTTGATTATTGCAAGAAAATTTAGAATTAGCCCAATTCACCCCCCTCTTGGGCATCTTGATCCTTTCAATTGGTATCAGAGCCTCGTGCTCATGTTTTTAAGCCTAACCGCTTAGAGCAAGATGTCTCATGGGGATGGACCTCCTCCTATCTTCGAGGGGGATGATTTTCCATATTGGAAAATTCGCATGGAGGCTTACCTAGAAGCTCTAGATGTTGGAATTCTTAGAGCCACCTCTCAAGGGTTCCCAACACCTAAGAATGCCGCACAACTTCAAGGCGATGAAGTAAACTATGAAAAATGGAATACAAAGGCTCGCAACAACATCTTTAGAGGCCTTTGCAAAGATGTGTTTAATCGTATAAGGAACCACAAAGACGCCCATGCACTATGGTCGGATGTTTGTGCGCTCCATGAGGGAACCAAGAGTAAGCATGAGGAACGCTATCATCTTGTGATTAAAAAGCTAAATTCTTTTGAGATGCTTCCCAAAGAAAGTGCTAATGAAATGTATTCTCGTTTAAATGTTCTTATAGAGGAGGTCAATGGGCTTGGACTTACTCAAATGTCACCATCCGACGTTGTGAGAAAGATCTTGAGTGTCCTCCCCATTGACAAATATGGGCACATTGTGACCGTGCTACATCAAGGTGATCTCTTCGCCGCTACACCGACACAAATCTTGGGAAAGATCAATGCTCATGAGATGTACATGCACATCACGCCACAAGATGGCTCATCCTCTACAAAGAAGAAAGAGAAGGACTTAGCATTCAAAGCTAGACAAGATAAGGGCAAGGCAAGACTTGAGTATGAGAGCTCAAGTGATGAAGATGATGAAGAAAGTCTTGCTCTCATGGTGAAGAAGACCGCCAAGATGCTAAAGAAGCTAAACAAGAGTGGCATCAAGTTTGACGGCAAGAAGAAGAAGTTCTTCACTAGCTCAAGAAGAAAGCCAATCTCCGAGATGGATTGCTACAATTGTGGCAAACTTGGTCACCTAGCTCATCAATGCACAAAGCCCAAGAAAGACAAGTTCAAGAACAAGGCCAAGAAAGATGATTCAAGTGATGAAGATGAAAAGAAAAAGAACAAGCCAT
>NW_027097580.1:0-40000 GCF_019320115.1 Miscanthus floridulus
GCCATGGCAAATGCTTTCACAAGACATATAACTTTCACTTTTTACTAAAGTGGTATGGTTTTATTAAAACAAGATGATAGACATTTCAGAGAAACACCTAAAGTTTAATTAAGACAAATTAAATTGAATATAAAGCCAGAGTAAAACCCTAATCATATCTTATTTATAAATGATGATATATCATTTAAGCCAATTAAACGTTTAGCTTGAAAGATAAAGGACATGTGACAAAAGCTAAACAAAAGCTTTTATGTTCCGAGGTTGAACTAAGTACGTTATAAATTAAAAGATATTAATGTTGACATTAATCATATTAATATTGATTTATGAAAGACCGACACATAAACCTAAGTTGCTTTTAATTGCAAACCCAGTTGCATAAGCATTAAACAAATTAATGCACTATAAACTTACAAATTAATATTCAGCTGCCACTGCAGTGGCCGAGCGGCTACAGGTGGCGGGCAGTCTGCATGCCGCGTGCAGGGGAGACTGGGCACGGGGCATGGCGACGACGACTGTAGGAGAGGCAAAGGTCAGCTGCAGGCGCGGGGTGGCCGGCAAACACGAAGAACGGACGAACTCCCATGGAGGTGCTCGCCGAAAATGTCGCCGAAAAGAGAAAAACGAAGGGAAAAAGATCAAACGGTGATGGATTGATGCAAACAGGATACTACGGCATGCGTAGAGAACGACGAGACGAATCTTGTGGTGGTGGTTTTCACCGGAGACGCATGAGGTGGGCGAAAAATGCAAGATTTTAAATCTCCGGTTATAGCCTCCGCTATCTCCGGCTATAGTTGTTTGAGAAGGATTTAGCTAAATTTTTCTATGTACAAGTTAATCCTTAGCTGCCGCTATAGCCGGGTATAGCCTATTTTGGGACATAGATAGCTAAATGGCTTAGCCGGCTATTTAAAACATTAGAAAAATGTCACCAAAGTTCTAGAGTTTCGAAAATTTGGCTTTAGATTTACGGAGATAGAAGTGGCGGCGGGGTTGTACTTTTGGAACGAGCGTGCTGAGAGGATCGTCGGCATATATATGTTATTTGGGTTTTGGGTTGATGGAAAACCAAGATATTTTATTATTTTTGAAATTAATATATTTCATGATAAAATAAATCTAGAAAAGTCTAAAATTGGTATTTAAGCCAGGAAAATACTCTGGAAGCTCTAGAAATTCAGGGAAAATTCTCATAGACATTTTTGAACATGAGAAACCCAAAAGGTATTTAGAACTCATGGAAAGATACTCTAGAGCATCTAAAAATTAGATTATGCCCACAGAAGAGTGGAAAAAAGTTTAGAAAAAGTTAGAAAATTTTTAGAGAAGTTTGTAGAGATATGTTGATGGATGCTGAACTCAAATGATTGATTTGGAATACATGGAAAAATTTTGGGAAGCTCCAATAAAAGAATTAAACTGAGAAACAAGTGATATAGAAAAAAATAAAGACATGATGGAGAAGGAAGGTCGACTTACTAAATGCATTTTAAAAACCTTACTCACTCACAACATACAAAGTCAAGCAACAGACAAACACCACAACAACCAAGTCCATCGAATTAGTTTGGAAAATTTTGAAAACCCACATTTTTTATATCTAAAATTGTGGAAACTTAAACTAATATTTGAAAAAATTATATCAATATTGAAATCATTTATTTTATTTAGTGTCTTCTATTCACAACCCAAAATAGGCTCGGTGAAATAGGCATGTCTGTGAAGATGCGCACTACCTAGACCCAGATAGAAAGACCCTATGAAACTTTACTATTCCTAGGATTGGCTTTGGGCTTTTCCTGCACATCTTAGGTGAAGGCGAAGAAGGCCCCCTTCCGGGGGAGCCATCAATGAGATACCACTCTGAAAGGGCTTGGATTCTAACCTTGTGTCAGACCCGCGGGCCAAGTGACAATGGAAATTTTGGGGTGTGACAATAATGTATTTGTTACTTTGTTTGGACCTTAGATGCAATGCCTTGGTAGGTTATACCTATTCCCTTTTATCTAAAGGGAGTGTCTAAATAACACAAATAAGAGCAACTTTTTATGCTCCTAGCACTTGATTTTTTTTTCATCTATTCAATTTTGAAATATACATCCCAGATTATTATATCTAACTTTATAGTAATATAAAAAAGATGTTATTATGGGCTCAAACACCCAAATAAATAAAATACTATTGATTGTAACTTAATGTAAACTAACTTAATTTTCTAATCTAAATTAAGTATGACTTGGTAAAGGAGCTATAGCACACTTGTATTTTTTTTATGTTTTATACTCACTGTTTCTAAATCGCAATCTTTGTACAAATATGAGAAGGTAAAATGTTGCCAAAGATGAGGTGAAACTTAACTTTTCTCTTCATCAATCTAGGTCAACTAATTATTCGCTTCTCCAAATATAAACTCAAATTATAGGGAAAGCAAAAAAAGATAGGAAAATCTTTTGAAAGATAGGAAACTATAGCATAAATCGATCTTCCACATTATAGAAGCTCTAAAACACTTGGTCAAGATTGAGTCTTTTTATAAGAGATCACCATGAAAAGTACCTCTCCAATTAAGAAATCTATACTAATAAAACAACAAATTGTAAAAGAGACAAGATGAAAAAAAAAAAAATGAAACATTCAGCTTGGAGAGACTAAAGATGTAAATCCATCTTCCAATCCACCAAAAATCAAACAAAAACTTTCACTCCTACACAAGATGGGGAGGCGTTACCTTACCGATCGGGTTCAAAAGGCCCTAGTAGAATCCCAAATACCCAAACAGAGCAGTCGACTTTGTGGGGAACGAGAGTTTATAGGCCTGTCTGTCCTATCTTTAGGAAAGCAGATCTTGAACAAATCTTGCTTTGGAAGAAATCCCCAAGTGCCCCGGGCATTGGTTGGGAGAACATCACGCAGCCACGATCACATATTTCGGGCACGTAAGGTGCGGCGTAAATTTTGGCCAGATGAGGGCCCTTAGTTTTTTTTTTCTGGAAATAGCAAATATGCACACGCTTTAAAACGAAAGAAAAAATATACCCAAACTCAATAAGTATGATCGCAAAAACTTAATTCTTTTAAGGGAACTACACAACATTATTAGAGCATCTCCAATAGTTTCCAAAAGAATAATTGAGAGTATATTTGTTAGATTTCTTTAACAGTTTTCAAAACATCTCCTAAAATATATAGTTGACAATTTTGCATCAGAAATCTCGAATTGTTTATCAGAAATCTCAAATTGTTTTCAAATCATCTTAACTATTTTTTCTCTTATACATTATTGAGTCATGTCCTACTTTTTATTCTTTTTCACGTCTTTTCACCTTCAGATTGGGAGTTTTCTGAGTGTGGAAATATTGGGAGTTGACATCAGGTTGACTTTTTTTTCCACGTCTTTTCACCTTCAGATTGAGAGAGACATATTTTTGGGTCATCAGGTTGACTTTTCCGAGTGTGGAAAGTTTGGGAGTTGACATAGAGTTGTTGGAGAATTTTTTTTTTTCAATCTTGCCAAAAAATCAAGATTGGGAGTGGATTCTGAAAACTCTTAGCTTAGCAGCCATGTCCCCGTTCCCGGAATGAGAACGAAAACTTGGGTATCATTTTATAACATTGGAACGGAACGTTCGCGTTTCCGAAACGTGGAACATGGGAACGGGAACGTGGGCCATGTTCCCGTTCCTAGGCTGCTAAGATTCTTAAAGATACTCTTAGACAGCAATATTTATTTGCATAACTATAATGTTCTAAATTATAAGTCGCTTTGGTTTTTTCTTGTTATATCCATTTTGCTATGTATTTACATATATGTTATGTCCAGATATATAGTAAATTTGATGTAAAAAAAAAGTTAAAGCAACTTATAAATTAGAGCGGAGGGAGTAGTGCTATTAAAGTTATATAACTAAGCTTATATAACTTAAATTTAGTTTGGGTCCAAAACTCTCCCGTTTCTATTTAGAACCGTGTCGCATTTAGGTCGATCTACCAAGTAGCAACACATGTACATCCCACATGGATCAGGTATGAAAACCTTATGGCCCCGTTCGCTTCGCTGAAAAAACAAGCCGAAATACTGTTTCGGTTGATTTGTTGTGAGAGAAAAACATTGTTCCGGCTGAAAAAAAAAACAAGCTGAAAAGTACGGATTATAAGACAAGCGAACAGGGCCATCCAACTCGTGCTGGCTATTCGAATCTGAACGGGAGACGTTCGGCAAGCTGCAAATGCAACCGTTGTTACGTGCTTTTTAAACTATTAATTATATTAGGGTAATTTTTCGTATAGGGCGTCCGTCCGCGCCGGACGCTCCAGATGGTGGGCTGCCCGCTCCAGCCCAACGACCGCTCCATTATGTGCTCATCCACTCGCCCCCAACCGTTCTTAAAAAAACTCACCTCACCGTAGTGCCACGACAGGTCTCCGCGAGACCACGATCGAGCTCTGCCACGCTGCCTCAGTGACCACGCTCTGCCTCAGTGATCGCGCTCTCCACCGCGCCTCCCTCTCCACCGCGCCTCCGCTCCGCTAGGCGACATCTCCACCGCACCAGAGCGCAGCAACCCGTCTTCCTCCCTCTCCACCACGCCTCTTGCCCGCGGCAATCTTCTCCATCAGATCTGTCGTGGCCTTCTCCACCGGAGCGGCGAGCTCTACACCAGTGAACTATACGCGTCGACGAGCCTCCATTCTGAAACAACAAGGAGATATTGCGTTGAAAACGTATGTTGCAAGCGTATGTTTCAAATATTTCAGATGTATGTTACAAATATTTTATGTGGATGTTGCAAAAGTAGATCGGGATGTTGCATATGTTGCTAGTGTTTCAGAGGCATGTTGCAAGTATTTCAAAGGCATGTTGCAAGTGTTCGATCAAAATGTTTTATTTGTTTTAGACGTATGTTGCAAGCATTTCGATTTGGATGTTGCATATATTTCATAAATGTATGTCGCAAGAGTATGTTCGAAATATTTCAACTGTTTTAGTCTTATGTTGCAGTAAGTGTCGCAAGAGTATGTTCGAAATGTTTCAGTCGTTTCAGTCTTATGTTGCAATAAGTGTTTTCATGTTGCAAGTTTCAAGTGTTTTATCTGTATGTTGTATATGTTTCACACACATGTTTCAAGTGTATTTCTAAATGTTTCATCTGCTTCAGACGTATGTTGCATCCAAGTGTTTCATATTTCAGAGGGTAGAGAGTCATGGGGCATGGCCCGAGCACCGGGGGATGGGCATGGCGAGCCAGGGCAATGCATGGGCCATGCTGGGGGGCGGTCGAGGTGTGCGACGCACCTAGGGTCATGCAAACGGGGCACGCTCGTCTAGTCATCCTTATCCCTGCTCTTGGGTCCTGCCCGTGCGGAGAGAGGAGGGGGTTCAGGGGGAAGGAGCGTGCGGGGGCGGTGGCGGGCATGGGGAGGAGGCGCGGTGTCCGAACTCATGGAGAGAGAGGAGGGGGTAAGGAGGAAGGAGCGGCGGGCGTGCATGACGGAGGAGGCGTGGGCGTCCAGACGTGCGCTTTTGTTCGGACGTCCGGGCGCTAGTATCGCTGTGGGGGATATGACCCCTGATATCCATAAGACAATACATGAGCCACACCATCAGAGGTGGCCCAACCCACAAGATCAAGGCGTGCACGGCACTGGTCGACGTGCAACGCAAGATATTGTATAGTACCAAATAGAATACTTTCCTTATAACCCTACCCCTCCAGAGTATATAAGGAGAGGCAGGGGTCCCCTAGTCGACACCAACAGATATCCCATATTCAATACAATACACAAAAGACATAGGACATAGGGTATTACGTCGATCAGACGGCCCGAACCTGTCTAAATCGCTGTCTCTATGTCTTGTGTCACCATCCGGTTCCTAATTACGCACACCTCCACCGATCAATCTACCTTCGTGGGATACCCCTCAGAGGACTACCGAGCATCTTTTGTCAACAGTTGGCACCCACCGTGGGGCTCATGCGTGCTGATCCCTAGTGAACCAGATGGTGTAACTCAAGATCAACATCCTTCGCGGCAACTCGGTGGATCGCGTCGACATCCTTCGACAACCACGGTGCACATCTTCGTACGCGGATTGACATCGCCAAGCTCTGACTACATTGTCCTACTCCAACACAAGATCAACTTCATTCCAGCCGTCAAGCGAGCCGCTAAGCGAGTTGCCCACGTCGCCGACCAGATAACACCATATGCCGCTGACCAGACATTCTGTCTAAAGCTAAGTCATGCTTTAATATTTTTCTAAATATTCTCCAATCTTCGTATATCACCATAATGTTTCTCTGAGCTATTTTCTTCATGTTTCCTCTCCAAATGATTTTCTGAACCCCCGAACAGTCATGTTGATGCTCGGATGTCCCTAGAGACGGCCCTATCTCCGGCTCCTCCCTACACGTGCACGAGCGTTTGCCCTCTACGTGATGGGTGGTCGGCAGTGGTTGAAAGGTCCTAATGGCTAGAGGGGGGGTGAATAGCCTAATAAAAATTTCTACAACAACACTTAACAAAAAGGTTAGACAATTATGAGGCGAAGCAAGTGTTGCGCTAGCCTACTCAAAATGCAAGCCACCTACCACAATTCTAGTTTAGATAGTGTCTATTCACACAAAAGCTATGACACTACCCTATGTTAGTGTGCTCTCAAAGGCTAACTAAAGAGCCACACTAACCAAGCAAGCAAGCTCTCACAACTAGCTACACTAAAGAGCTTGTCAACTAGTTTGCGGTAAAGTAAAGAGAGTGATCAAGAAGGTTATACCGTCGTGTAGATGAAGAAACCAATCAATCACAAGGATGAATAACAATGAAGACCAATCACCTCGGAATCAATGATGAACACAATGATTTTTTTACCAAGGTTCACTTGCTTACCGGCAAGCTACTTCTCGTTGTGGCGATTCACTCACTTGGAGGTTCACGCGCTAATTGGCTTCACACGCTAAACCCTTAATAGGGTGCTGCACAACCAACACAAGATGAGGATCACACAAGCCACGAGCAATCCACTAGAGTACCTTTTGGCTCTCTGTCGGGGAAAGGTCAAGAACCCCTCACAATCACCATGATCGGAGCCGGAGACAATCACCAACCTCCACTCATCGATCCTCGCTGCTCCAAGCCATCTAGGTGGCGGCAACCACCAAGAGTAACATGTGAAATCCATAGTGAAACACAAACACCAAGTACCTCTAGATGCAATCACTCAAGCAATGCACTTGGATCACTCCCAATCTCACTATGATGATGAATCAATGATGGAGATGAGTGGGAGGGCTTTGGCTGAGCTCACAAGGTTGCTATGTCAATGAAAATGGCCAAGAGAGTGAGCTTGAACCGGCCAAGGGGCTTAAATAGAAGCCCCCACGAAATAGAGCCGTTGTACCCCTTCATTGGGTATTGATCGAGGTGACTGGATGCTCTGGTCCTACTGACCGGATGCTTCTCCTCAGCGTCCAGTCGCCCGATGGCGGCCATGTGTCTCCTGCATTCAACGGTGACCATTTGATCTCAATGGTCGAAATGTTGACCGGACGCTCCGACAAAGCTGATCGGACGCTGGACCCTCAGCGTCCGGTCGTTTACAGTAAGGGTCCAAAATGTGTTTTTGCCGACCAGACGCGTTCGGTCATGCTTGACCGGACCCTACCATCGTCCGGTCACACTATGACTTCTTATTGTGCTGATCGACAACACGATCGGACATAGCCCTTCAGCGTCCGGTCGCTGAGCGACCCAGCGTCCGGTCCTTTGACCGACGCCAGCATCTTTGCGACCAACTCCATTTCACCTCTAACTTCTTCACCCTTGCTCAAATGTGCCAACCACCAAGTGTATCACCTTGTGCACATGTGCTAGCATATTTTTCTCAAACATTTTCAAGGGTGTTAGTTCTCCACTAGATCCTAAATGCATATGCAATGAGTTAGAGCATCTAGTGGCACTTTGATAACTGCATTCCGATACGAGTTTCACCCCTCTTAAGAGTACGGCTATCAAACCTAAATATGATCACACTCTTTACGTGTCTTGATCACTAAAACAAAATAGCTCCTATGGTTTATACCTTTGTCTTAAGCTTTTTGTTTTTCTCTTTCTTCTTTCCAAGTCCAAGCACTTGATCATCACCATGGCATCATCTTCATCATCCTATGATCTTTGTTTGCTTTGCAACTTGGAGTGTGCTACCTATATCATGATTTCTTGATAAACTAGGTTAGCACTTAGGGTTTCATCAATTCACCAAAACCAAACTAGAGCTTTCAATCTCCTCCTTTTTGGTAATTGATAACAACCCCTATACAAAGATATGAAATAAAATTGAATTGAATCCATGTTGCTTGTCCAAGCATATTTATCATGTGTAAAAGGATATGGACAAGTTTCATAAACCCCAAATGGTAGCAATTGCTCCCCCTACATATGTGCTAAGAGTTTGGATTGTAGCTTGCACATATGCTTTGATAGGAAATATAGGAGTCAATGTCTACCACATGATGCTAAGGTATAAAAGATGGACCTTTGAAGCGTGATACCAATCAGAGTGCACCATTATACCTTCCTTAGCACCATGATTAGCTTGATACCACTTGGAAACAACACTTTGAAAATGAAATCACTTGTAAAAACTTACCTTGAAAAGAAAGTTATATAGTGATTTTATTTCATCATTCAATCTTTCAACTAGCATATATCACACAAGCATGGATATTTTGAATTTAAAACTTATGCCATGCAAGCAAACATATGAAATGCACATTCAAATGCACCATACAAGTTCATGAGCTTGCTCCCCCTACTTGTGTGCTCAAAATTTTAATTGATCCCTTTCCTTTGTCATATCTCTCCCCCTATTACTCATATCTTTGTTTCTCTCCTCCTTTGTCATTAATGACCACAAAGGTTCAAAATATAGATAGGTAGAGATTATCAATGTCAATCAATGGGGTGAGGATCATTTTTCCAAATTTGGTCCAATCTAGATCATTTGCCAAAGATATTTAACTCGGTTTGATCCAAGGACAAGCTTCTTCACACCTCCAAATAAGGGTTATATTGTACCATGTTGGCTTAAACACTTAGAGCTCATATTCTAGATTAAACACTAGGTTTACAAGCCCATAAACATGTCATATGCTACCACTAGATCAAGTCAAGCATAGAAGCAATAGTGATACCATATAGACATCAAAATTATTTGATTTTCATGAATGAGCCTAATAAAATAGAACCACTTGAAAGGTCCTAATAAAATTGAAAATATGACTAGATGCACTAATCATGTCCTTAGCAAAGATGTATGTCATGCCAATCAACTTTTACCTTGAATTACTTGAAGGAGAGGCATGTCATATGAGTGGGGGGGGGTGCATCAACACATATTTGAGAAATCCAATATGTTCAACTCATTCCTTAGCTTGCAAAACCTTTTCTCATCCAATGGCTTGGTGAATATGTCGGCAAGTTGATCTTCGGTGCCTACACTCTCAATGCAAATGTCCCCTTTTTGTTGGTGATCTCTTATGAAATGGTGGCGGACATCAATGTGCTTTGTTCTTGCATGTTGAACCGGATTGTTGGTCAACTTGATTGCACTCTCATTGTTACATAGCAATGGCACTTTCTTGAACTTGATTCCAAAGTCACTCAAAGTGGCCTTCATCCAAAGTATTTGTGCACAACAACTACCGGCGGATATGTATTTGGCTTCGGCGGTTGATAATGCAATACTATTTTGCTTCTTTGATGACCATAAAACAAGTGATCTTCCCAATAATTGACATGTGCCCGAGGTGCTCTTCCTTTCAACCTTGCATCCCGCATAATCTGAGTCAGAGTAACCAACTAGCTCAAACTTTGCTCCTTTGGGATACCACAAACCAACATTTGGTGTATGCTTCAAGTACCTCAATATTCTCTTTGTAGCCTTTAAATGACTTTCTTTTGGTGAAGCTTGAAATCTTGCACACATGCATACACTAAACATGACATCCGGCCTTGATGCGGTCACATAGAGTAGGCTTCCAATCATAGATCGATACAACTTTTGATCCACCAAATTTCCACTTGCATCACTGTCCAAGTTGCCATTGGTTCCCATTGGTGTACTAATGACTTTGCTATAACTCATGCCAAACTTCTTGATCATGTCCTTGATGTACTTGCCTTGACTTACAAATGTACCATTCTTCAATTGCTTGATTTGAAGACCAAGGAAGTAACTCAACTCTCCAATCATGGACATCTCAAACTCATTAGCCATTATCTTTCCAAATTCATCACAAAAGTCTTGATTGGTTGATCCAAATATGATATCATCAACATAGATTTGCAATACAAATAGATCTTTTCCAATCTTCTTGATGAAAAGAGTGGTGTCAACCTTGCCCATTGTGAACCCTTTGAAGAGTAGGAAATCCCTCAATCTCTCATACCATGCTCTAGGTGCTTGCTTTAAGCCATACAATGCTTTCCTCAACTTGTACACATGGTTGGGCTTCTTGTCATCTTCAAAATTGGGAGGTTGCTCAACATATACTTCTTCATTGATGTAGCTATTGAGAAATGCACTCTTAACATCCATTTGATAGAGCTTGATGTTGTGGGCACAAGCATAGGCTAGCAAGATTCTTATTGCTTCCAATCTAGCAACCGGGGCATATGTTGATCCAAAGTTAAGACCTTCAACTTGTGTATAGCCATGTGCTACTAATCTTGCTTTATTCCTTACTACTATCTGAAAGTGCATCTAGCCCTTTAGTGGGTTTTGGATGATTGAATGACAACGTGATTAAAAGACTAACCCATTTGCTAAGTGTGGACAAGTAATAGGTTATCTCACAGGTACTTAATAAAAGCCATAATGATGTGTTGTTGTATAAACAATCTAGTTCAAGCACAAGACAACAATGCAAATGGAATTCATGTGAAGGCTTATTTATTGTGGGATTTCCATGTAATATGTGAAAGCAAGCTCATGATTATTAGTTAATGAGACATGAGGGATTGCATATGGAATGGTCTCATATTTGAAGCTTGCTAAATTAAAATGAAAAAGGTAACAATACATATGAATGGATGATGCAACACAAGATGTGACTTGATGGATTGAGATGGTGAAGATAGCAAGGAAAGGCTTCGAGGTACTAAGCAAGGGTGAAGGGCAAGCGACGGCTTGGCAGCCGAAGAACCTAGCTAGGGTGAAGAAGAAAGTACTTGTATTTAGTTGAGGTACTAATCAAGCTAAGATGGTCATATTGATGTGAAGGATCAAATCTATAATGAAGTATTTGATGGAAGTGACTTGATACATTTGGGATTATTCAAATTTGATGAATGGAATCAAGTCACATGCTCAAGATGGCTATGCTCAAGTGAAAAGATCAATATCAACATGTTAGCACCCTTACTTGATGAAGATTGAAAGAAACGGCATTAATTCAAAAGAGGTCAACTCAAGTGGTATAAATTCATTTCTCCTTTGATCTTGAGTTTAATAGGTATTCCATACTATTAAGAGGGATGCATCATGTTGATAGATAATGTTTCATAAGTGCTCAAGCCAACCCATGTGAGTTTTGAGTATTTGAGCGACAAATGAGCTAACTAATTTCTTGCTGGGCTGGCAATACCAGACGTGTCCGGTGTTGCTACCGGACGTGTCCGGTATTTGTCCAGCAGTTGTAAAATTGTTGTTCTTAGGTTGGTTCATCGGGAGTTCCGATGTTGGTCGGGAGTTCCAACGGTTGGGAGTCCCAGCAAGGGTTGGGAGTTCCGACGTCTCGCACTTTAACTGACTTGGAGGGTTCACTATCCTGGTCATACCGGACGTGTCTGGTATTCAAACCGAACGTGTCCGGTATGGATGACCAGAAGCCAATGGCTAGTTTTCAACTTCCTTGAGGGTCGGGAGTTCCGACAAGCATCGGGAGTTCCGACACCTCACTAACTTTAACTCAGTTACATGTTTTTCAAATTTGCTAAGGGTCAGGAGTTCCGACGGTCGGGAGTCCCAGCATTCATCGAGAGTTCCGACGCCTCATAACTTCACTGTAACTTAGTTACCGTTGGTGCAGTGTGAGTCATACCGGACGTGTCCGGTATGGCAATGGCTATAAAACGGCTAGTTTTTCAAGGGGGCTATAAATACCCCCAAGCCTCCACCTTTGGAGGCTGCTAATTCTACTGACATACACACATGTTTTTGAGCCTTGCCAACTCTCCTAAACCCTCCTTAGTGAGTGTGTGATACAAATTGCAAAATCCATTTGTGGGTTAAGAGAGATTTTGAAAAAGAGAGCAAGCCACCACTTGAGCACTTGTGCATATTGTCAATCTCATGATTCACATTTGTTACTCTTGGACTCTTCGGTCCTAGATGGTTAGGCGTCGCTGGAGAGCACCCGAGAGATTGTGGTGTGCCACGGAAAGTTTGTAATGGTCGATTCCACCGCCTCGGAATCATCTAGTGGAAGGAGGAAAAGGAGTTGGAAATGACTCTGGCTAGAGTGACCTTCGTGGTACCCTCTAGGGCTGACCTTCGCTGGGTCGCCTGCAGCCCCCTCAACGGAGAGTAGGACTCGAACAAGTCTGAACTTCGGTAAAACAAATATCGTGTCTCAATTTGCATTTCATTCAATATTTGTGTTGCTCTAGCTCTTGTGTAGGTTCTCTGTGTTTACTGTCATCTCCAGTACATACCTGCAGTTTGGTTTGAAGATAGAAATCGAAGGGAGCAAGTTTGGGCTGCTCTGCAAAAATCATGCATACCGGACACGTCCGGTATACCTACCGGACACGTCCGGTATTAGAGCTCAGTGCTGAAATTATTTGATCCTTGCGCTAATCGTTGTGTTGCAGGATTGTGGCTCCTATATTTATTTAGTATCTTTTACATACTCTATGGCTAACTTGTGAGGGGTGGTATTACTCTTGTTTGGAGTTTCCATTTTGGAAACTCTCTTTACTAATTGTTTCCACATTTAAAGGTGTTAATTTTCAAAAACGCCTATTCACCCCCCTCTAGGCGGCATCCTAGGTCCTTTCAATTGGTATCAGAGACGGGTTCTCACCTAAAGCTTCACCGCCGTGAGAAAAAGAATGTCGACGCCTATCGAGTTGGAGCCAGTGCTTCTCCAAAATGATGGTTCAAACTTTCTAACTTGGTCAATACATGTACTCAATGCTTTTAGAGATATTAGTCCTCTTGTTGAGCATATTGTGGATGCAAACATACCTCTTCCTATAGTTGATTGGAGCAACTACAAAAATTTGTCAAAAGAGGAAGAGATATGCGTGCAACTCAATGCTCAAGCTATTAATATTATTTTGAGTACATTGAGTGTAGAGGTTCAAGATGAGGCAATCTTCAATGGACAACCACCTTCGGAGAGTGCTCATCTCATTTGGACTAGACTTTTTGATTTATATAGAAAATCCAATTGTGATGATGCACTTGAGATCGAGTCAATGGAAAGTATGTCCATTGTGTCATTATACAGCAAAGAAGCCTCACAAGACCTCAAGAGCGCTAAGCCGAAGCAAGAAGTGCCAGTAGCGCATGACCTGTTGTCTGCCTGCATGTACCGGACGTGTCTGGTATGGCCGAGGCAGCAGACCAACAAGCAGCTATTTGCAACAATGCTCAAGCCCGGTGGTGACCAAGTGATGAGTCAACCTCAGTATCTCATGACACTCATCACTTGTGTCTCATGGCCAAGAAAAGCAAGAAAAGGAGTAACAAAAAAGATCAAGAAAAGGAGAAAGCACAAGTAGATGATCAAGATGAGAGTGATGTTGAAGTTGAAGACAACTACAACCTTGATCATCTCAACCGCAAAGATAAGTTCATCATCATGAAGATAGTTGAAAAGAATGATGAGCTTGAAAAAGAGATTGAGAAGCAAGAGCAATCACTTCAAAAGCAAGAATTGTTTCTCATCTCCAAAATGGAAGAACTAAAGGCTCTAAGTGAAAGGTATGAAAAATTGTCAATTGAGCATGCTTTAGTTACTACCTCCTCTTCTAGTGTTTCACAACTAGAGAAGGAAAACTTTGAGCTCAAGGCAAGGCTAGATGAACTATCAAGCAAGTATAATGTGCTACAAGCAAACTATGTTCATCTAAAGTGCTCTCATGATGAAGTAGTAGAATCAAGCATCATGCTTGAGGTAGCTCATGAAGTTGTGATCACATCGGTAAAATTCTCTCAACCTCTCACACATTCACTCACTGGTACACCATCTTAATTAAATATTTCTTGTACTAATGAGTGTGCTCCTCAAGCAAGCCAATCTTTGATTGAGCTAAATCTCATAGAAAACATAGAGCTCAAAGAAGAGATGAAAAGATTAAAGAAAGATGTGATTTGGTTGAAGAGTAAGGAGAAAGTACAACCTTCTCAAGATAACCGTGATAACGTGGTGAAGAAGCTTGAGAAGGGTTCAAACCTTGCTTCCTCCAAAGCCCAACAAAAGAATCACATCTCAAGCAAGGCCAACCCAACCAAGAGCAAGAAACATGGAAAAAGGATGTGCTATGGTTGTGGATTGTATGGACATGAGTGGGCTATGTGTCCACACAAGAGTTGGACCGACAAGGTTGAAGCCACAAATCTAAAGGCTTCAACCAAGAAATGCCCAATATACAAAGAGGCAAGAAAGGAAGCCCAAGTTGCAACAAGAAGATGCTATGGATGCAATGAGATGGGCCACAAGGTTGATAGATGTCCATACAAGCAAAACAAGCATAGAGCAAACAAAGGCCGCATATGCTATGCTTGTAAAAGAAAAGGGCATCTAAGCTATGAATGCCCAAATGGTAACTCACCTAAGCCGAACACATTTGTTTATCATGATATGCTTAGGAAGACCACAAATGGAGTTAGCATTAGTAAGGTGATGTGTTCACCACAAACTAGTGCTAAAGCCATTTGGGTGACTAAGCACTTGTTGACTAACTCAAAAGGACCCAACAAGAGTTGGGTACCAAAGTGTGCCTAAGTTAATGATGTAGGTACTTGGTGATGAGATGAAACCTTCGAGGTGGTTGAGCAAGCAATTTGACAATATTCACTCAATCTATCAACCAATTCTTATCATAATCCCTTATATGGTTGATCCGAACACAATTCAATGAACATATCATATATTTTATCCTCACCATTGGTAACAAGTACCTAAACCTCATAGGATAGCCACTTTATTTGTTTTGTGCTCAATAGGGTCACAAATAGGTATATTTGTGAAACATTAAATGTGGCTAATTAATTTCATTTGAGATATATCATATTTGCCATATGATGCTTTTGATCGCTATCTAGTGGAGTAATTTATTTGTTGAGATGCTAGTATACAATAAATAATAAAGCTAAACAAAGAATTACAAGTAGTGAATTAATTGATTCTGTCCTGAACCTATCGGACATGTCCGGTATTACTATCGGACGTGTCCAGTATGGCCAGGGACAGAAAGAAAGTGTTTCTATTATGTGTATTCTGGATGTGTCCGGTATACCTACCGGACGTGTCCGGTATTATAGGAACCAGAACACTAATTGAATAAGCAATTGAGTTTCTGATCTATATATTTTCATATATCCTTAATTTACTCAGAAGCTTGTGGTTTACCAAATCTAAGTGGATTGTGAGCATCTCTTATACTCAAATTTAAATATGGCAAATCTATTTGGTTGTGGTTCAAAATAGAAAATGGACTCTCAAATTCTTAATAGAATAAAAGTGCTTGTGGAAACTCATTTAAATTACTTGAAGCACTTATTTAGGGGGAGCTAAATTTTTGTTTTGCACCTTGTGGACTAACGAATTTATCTAGCATTCTTTGTAGTTCTTTGGATGAAAATGTATCTAGCATGATTATTTGGCAATTGAGGTCAACATAAAGATCATCATATGCTATTTATCTTCTTAAGTGGTATTCTTGTGGGCTCAAGGCAAAGGTATGTGTTTACATACACACATTGTAAGTGCATCTAAGGCCCTTTATATGTTAGAATGTGCATTTGTGTGACATAGGAGAGATGTTTTTCAAAACCCATAACTAGCATGTGTAGGTGGTGTGAATTTGAAAAACTATTTGAATCTTGGTCTTTATGACCTAGCCTTGTCATGTGATGATTATAGCTCTCCTTGATTGTTTGATTGGCTAATCACACATGACATGGCTTTCTTAAGTCCACAATCTACTATGTCTCACTCTATCTCTCTCAAGTAAGCAAAATCTTGTATATGCCAAATATTTGGAAAAGAGAAAATCATTTTTATGGCATTGGATAAGGAAAGTGATGATACTCAGTATGGATCAAGATTATATACCTTTTTGGACTGAGAAATAATAGAAAAGGGGATTGGAAGAGAGAAAACACATTTTGGAATAAATTGGGCTAGCCCGCGTATATCGGACGTGTCTGGTATGCTACCGGACGTGTCCGGTATGAGCGGGGCTATAAAACCGAGCGTACCCCTTCGGCCCAAACAGACTTGTCTTCTTCCCAACCAACCAGCCGATGCCCTTCTTCCTCACCTAGGGTGACCGAAGGTTTTCACCAAGGGAAGGGAGAGAAGGAGATCGCATTGGAGAAGGCTTGCATCGAGATTGAAGGCCCGGGGACTTGGATTTCTCATCACCTTCTCATCTCTCCTCTCAAGGTACCCTAATCATGGACCTCGTCCGATCTACATGGTCAATGCATAATTTTGAAATTCCTTCGGTCAATATGCTGCATTGGTGATATAGAAGCAATACCCAAAGTTTGGAATTGATCTGTGATGGTTTGAATCCAGGAACCCTGGTTAGGGCTGCTGGACACCCATATCTGACGTGTCCGGTATGCTACCAGACGTGTCCGATATGGCCTAGCAGAGCAGACCCTCTGCTTTCCTTTGATTCAATCCAATCTTAGAATTGTATATTAGGCATAGTTTCTTCTATATCTACGTTTTGCAAACCATGTGACAGTGGTGTGTCGAGGTGATTGTAAAACCTTGGATAAAAGAATCTATGTCTAATTACAATTCGAGAATAAGCTATGGGCATGTATCTAAAATTCTATGGAAATCTTTGGATACAGGACAGCAGCCATGAGTGGACGACAGGAGCTGAGGTCCAAGCACAGGCATGATCCCGTACTTGAAAAGTATAAGAAGGCAAGACAAGAAATGCATCCTAGATTCTAGCCGATCAGCCGGAGGTCTACCAGGGCTGCCTCTAGTGCAGCAGCTCAGTATGCAGAGGGTTTAGGGAGCTCTTCTTCTGACACTGACACTGATGAGTTTAGAGTGGAGTCTAGAGAAGAAAGAAAGAGGAAGAGCACTGACAGAGGATCAGATGGTGATAGCTCAGATGAGGAGCAGGAGATTGAGGAGGAGGAGCCAGTTCCTCCAGTTTAGCACTAGCCTGGTTAGGGTATGCATTATGGTCTCCTTGAGACACGTTTGCCCAATGTGCCCTCTTATGTTCCCAGAGTTGACTATAGGGGAAAGGGTATGACCAGGAGAGCTAGAGATGAGCGAAGGGTTGATCCGAGGGGCTTACCTAAGGTTCAGTATGATCATCGCTTCCAGACAGCCTTTCACCTGGACTTCTACTCCGGTGTGATTCTCACCAGGAACCTAGTGATTGCCATATCTCAGTGGATTGACTGGCAATATATTAGAGAGTTGTAGAAGGCCTCAGTTGATCATGCCATTGCCATCTGCCAGAGCACAGGAGTTTATGAGAACATGGAGTTCCAGCATGACTAGAACACAGAGGTAGTAGCTCAGTTCTATGCTACTCTGTTCATTGAAAAGGATGAGAGGCGGATGCACTGGATGCTTGAGGGCCAGTGGTATAGTGTTGATTATGATGTTTTCGCCGCTCAGCTTGGCTTCTCAGAGGATGACCTCTAGAGGGACAGGATCCACACCGAGCAAGTGTTACCTCCTGAGCAGCTCGCATATATGTATCCTCCTGGTGGTGAGAGAGGAGCAGTGGGGAAGGTTCTAGGTCTTCACCCTACCTATAGATACCTGGACAGGATGTTCAAGAAGACTATTGACTGCAAGGGTGGAGACAAGGGCAACATTGCAGATTATTCCAGGAACCTACTCCACAGGATGGCACCTGATGCTTGGCCCTTCAGCGTGTTTGACTTTATTTGGTCCGAGATTAGGAGTGTGGGAGAGAGGCCCCTCAAGGGTTGTGGCTTTGCTCCTTATATCATGCATATGATTGAGTAGGTGACAGGGCACATGTTCAAGTATGACAAGATTCACAAGGCCCTGAAGATAGTTGCAGATCTCCCTAAGACAGGGTTACCTCTAGCTAGACTAGGAGGAGCAGCAGCAGCACCAGAGGCAGATGCACCTAAGAGTGGTGCACCAGCAGGGCTTCACCTCCACCACATGCTCCTTCACGTTCTACTTCACGCCATGGCAGTCCTCCCTCGCCTATCCGCAGGCTTTTTAGCTCCATATTTGGGATGTCCCAGGACATCCAGACCCGACAGCAGAAGGATAGGGAGGCTAGGAGGAAGGATACTCGGACTTTGAAGCAAATTGCTTATAGGCTTGAGCTTGAGCCTCCCAGGTCTCTAGTATCAGATGAGGCAGCTAGTGAGCCTGAGACTGAGGAGCAGCAGCAGGCCAGATATGATAGAGAGTATGTTGAGTTCATTCAGCGACAGCAGCAGCAACAGCAGGCACCAGAGCACCCTGACACTCTACCACTTCAGGCTCGTGTGCCTACTCGCTCTTAGCCACGTCCTAGTACTGTAGACAACTATGCTTTAGATTGGTGGAGTGACCTAACAGGTGGTGGTGGCTACTTCGGGTCTGGTGGCTATGACCCGTCTAGTGAGGGTGGTTCTTGTCCAGCCGGTGTTTCATGCTTAGATGACAAGGATGTTGGTCGAGATGATGATGATGATGAGTGATCTTAGCTTTCCGTGACAGCTTGTAGCCCCTTTGTCCTTAGTATGTCATTATTGGACATTTGTGGTGATAGATGACAAAGGGGGAGAGAGACTGATTAAAGCTTCAGGATAGTTTCATTTGCTTATCTTTGTACCTAAAGATATGTACTGCAGGCTGTAGTTTCTTGTTTTTGAGCTTCATTGATGTATCTTGGATTTGAGATAGATTGTATCATGTGAGAGATGAGACTTATGCTTTATCTATGTATCTCATGAGACATGGTCTTTATTTAAATATTAGTGGCTTGTGGACTTGAGAAAAATGTGTAATGAGTGCTATGTGTGAATTACATGTGTTATATTTTCTTTCATAAGGACTATGCATGCTAGAATGAAAATATTTCATGTGATGCCTTTCTATTTATTCTTGTGTGATATATATTGTCATATGCATCACGGTTTCACTTTGCCACACACACATGCACCCCACGGATGCAATGATTTAGGGGGAGTCTCCAATATGTTTTAGTATGTGCAATTGACATTTGAGGTCATTTTGTGAATTCTAATCATAAGCACATATTAAAGGGGAGCCTCTCATAAATCATTGAACCCAAAAGTTTAAATGTTTATATCATTTTGTAAGCTTTAATCAAGTTGTCATCAATCACCAAAAAGGGGGAGATTGAAAGTGCATCTAGCCCTTTAGTGGGTTTTGGATGATTGAATGACAACGTGATTAAAAGACTAACCCGTTTGCTAAGTGTGGACAGGTAATAGGTTATCTCATAGGTACTTAATGAAAGCCATAATGATGTGTTATTGTATAAACAATCTAGTTCAAGCACAAGACAACAATGCAAATGGAATTCATATGAAGGCTTATTTATTGTGGGATTTCCATGTAATATGTGAAAGCAAGCTCGTGATTATTAGTTAATGAGACATGAGGTATTGCATATGAAATGGTCTCATATTTGAAGCTTGCTAAATTAAAATGAAAAAGATAACAATACATATGAATGGATGATTCAACACAAGATGTGACTTGATGGCTTGAGATGGTGAAGATAGCAAGGAAAGGCTTCGAGGTACTAAGTGTAAGGAAAATGGACCCTTGGCCCATTTACTTTGGATTTTGGTGTTTGATGACCAACACAACCAAATTGGACTAATGAATTTGCAAGTGTTTGTTTTGTAGTTCAATAGGGTGCAAGACATAACTTGGACAAAGGCGACGTGATGATCCAATGATCTAACACCTCAAGCAAGACATTAGGAGCACAAAAAAAGACCCAAGAGAACAAGCAAAGTCCAAGCATGAAGATTGGAACCAAGCCGTACGCAAGATCGTGAAGAAATGAGCTCACTATGGTGACCGAATGTAGGACCGGACGCTGGACAGGTGACCGGACGCTACGACCGAACGCTGGGCGAGTGGCTCGGCAGACAGGCGATCGGACACTGGACCAAACACTGGCGGCAACCGACCGGACGCAGGACATGAGCGTCCGATCGATTACAGTAAGGTTCCAGAGCGGCACATCTGCAACCGGACGCGTCCGGTGGCAGGCGATCGGACGCTGGCCAGCATCCAATCAGCACATTGCTGGCTCAACGGTCGGGACGACTAGATGCGTCCGGTCAGGACGATTCAGCGTCCGGTCAGTAGCAGTTTCACGGGAGTTCGACCCCAATGGCTACTTTCTCAGTGGGGCTTATAAATACAACCCCCAACCAGCCATTTGAGGTGTGTGGAACTGAGGAAACATACCAAGGGTGTTGATACACCATTTTAGTGATCTCCACATGCATAGTGCTTAGTGTTTTATTAGGTGATTAGCATAAGTGATTTGCGAAGTGCTTAGGTTGATTAGACCACCGCTTATGTGCTTGCTCTAGGTCTATGCCTAGTGTTTAGTGAGGTTTGGATACCTCTTGCCACCCCGTGCTTGCGAGCACAAGTGTTGTACATCAGAGGGGCTTGAAGTCTTGCGAGATCACACCAACCGCGTTTGTGGTGTGGCCGCCACCGTGTACCGGAGGAAACAAGGCCCGCGGCGTTTTGGCCAGAAGCTTGATAGTGAAGATGGTGGGGAGCATCCGGGAGAGGCTTGCTAAGAGGCACATCGGAGACCCACTTGCGCATGGGAAAGGCTCGAGGCTATCCACGGAGTTACCTGACCGGGAGCTTGGCCCTTGTGAGGGATTCCTTGCGAGGGGCTCCAATGAGGACTAGGGGGAAGCTTGCGCGCTTCTCAATACCTCGGTAAAAATACCAGAGTCATCGATAGGAGTTTGCATATCTCTACCTTACTCTTTACCTTCTGCATTTACATTGATTACATTACTACATTTGCGGTAGAGATAGCAACACACTAGCAAAATCATAGTTGCACATCTAGATAGCTTATCTATTGCATAGGTTTTGCTAGGGTTAGAAAAAAGAGGCCATAGTTTAGAGTTAGAATTTTAAGTTGCCTAATTCACTCCCCCTCTTTGGCATCACGGTCCCTTCAATTGGTATCAGAGCCGGTTGGCTCATATTTAGACCTTTGGCTTAACCGCCGTTGAGCCGACGCTATTGTAGAGTGGTTGGGATGGATACCGCTAGGCCTCCTCAATTTGATGGCACTAACTTCCTTTACTATAAGGCTAGAATGGCTTGCCACCTTGAGGCAGTTGATTTAGGTGTATGGAGAGTCACTTGTGACAGGATGAAACCCATTAAGAATCCCAAAAAGCCCACAAAGAGTGACGAAAAAGAAATGCATTTTAATGCTAGAGCTAAGAATTGTTTGTTTGAATCATTTAGCATGGATGTGTTTAACCAAGTGTTCACCTTAAATATGACACATGAAATTTGGTTAAAACTCCAAGAGCTCCATGACGGCACAAGTAATGTCTGTGAGCAAAAACATTGTCTAGCCAAGCAAAATTATGATTCCTTTGCTATAAATGATGATGAGCTTGTTCATGATATGTATTCTTGATTGAATCTAATTATCAATGAGCTCCATTCAATAGGATTATTAAAGCTAGATGATGCGGACATCGTGAGGAAGATCATCTCCGTTCTACCACAAAAGAAATATGCAAGCATCATCACCATTCTTCACAACATGGAGAACTTGAGCACCATGACCCCGGGCATTATCATTGGCAAGCTAGTGGCATTTGAAATGTCACGTAAGATGGGTCAAGGAGAAGCATCTTCATCAAGCAAAGGCAAAGCTCTCACTTGTAGCGAGAATAAAAAGATGAAGGGCAAGAAAGTTGAGTCAAGCTCAAGCTCAAGCTCAAGCTCCTCAAGTGAAGAAGAAGAAGATGAGGATGATGATGATGAACAAGAATCAAGTGATGATGATCAATCTTCCTCCTCCACCACCGACCTTGATGAAGAATCAATCAAACTTATCAAAAAGGTGGAGAAGATGATCGTAAGGCTTAATGTCAAGGGTGTGCCCATCCAAATTCAAGACCTTGTTTTCACTAATCAAAGAAACAAGCAAAGAAAGAGAGGATGCTATGGATGCGGCGAGTTGGGGCACTTTGTGGAAGTTTGTCCAAACAAGCCCACACCCAAGGCAAAGAAGAAGGCATGCAAGAACAAAGCCCTCACATCAATAAGGTCATGGGATGATTCTTCAAGTGAAGAAGATCATCACAAGAGGCGAGGGCGCAAGCACTCATCATCAAGCTCTTCTCGTGTGTGCCTTATGGCATGAGGTAATGAAAGCTCATCCTCTAGTGAGAGCGATAGTGATGATGATTAGCCTTCTTATAATACAATTGTGCAACAAAATTGTAAATATGCTAAAGTTTGCACTAGTCAACAAAAGAAGCTCAAAAATTTAAAAGAAGAGCTAGGTAGTTCACAAGGAGCATACAAGAATTTGCTTGAACAATATGAAAACTTTGCAAATCTCAATGTTGAACTATCTACTAAAATTGAGCAACTTGAGGCTAGTGCAACAACAAATGAATGCACAATCAATGATAAGCAACTTGAAAAGAAAAATGAAAAATTAAAAGAAAAGTTAGCTAGCTCACAAAATGATTATCAAAGTTTGCTTGCTAAATTGAAAATCATGTGCAAACATTGTGATGAGCTAACTAATAAAGTTGTTAATCTTGAAGCCGTCAAAAATACCCCCACCAAGGCACCTAAAAATAAAAGTTCTATCATTAAAAGGGATGCCTCTACTTCTTGTAATGATTTATGTTTAGACTCACCTTTGTGCAACCAAGTTTGTGTTGAGAAAGTTATTGTAGATACATGCACATAAGAGGTTGCAAAGGAAAATGAGGAACTTAAGCAAGAAGTAGCTCGCCTCACGAAGGACTTGACTCAAGTAAAAGGCAAGGCGAAGCAAGCTCAACTTCATCAAGATAACACCGTCAAGGGAGTGAAGAAGCTTGATGAAGAACAAACCGTGGTTTGCTACGTGTGCCACAAGGAAGGCCACAAGTCCTATGAGTGCAAGGTGAAGAATGGGGGAGGAGCAAAGGAGGAGAAAAAGCAAACAAGCAAGTTCTCCAACACCTACACCAACATGGTGGACAAGAAGGCCTCCACACCTTATCTCTTGAAGAAGAAGAAAAATGACAAGGTGGTGGCCATCAAGGTGAACAAGCAAGCCAACAATGGGGTCAAACGCTTTTGGGTGCCAAAGAAAATCATTTCAAATATAAAGAGCACCAAGAAGGTTTGGATCCCAAAAGGGAAGTGAGAAGTCCGTCGGACGTCGGGAAATTTGGAGACTTGGCAAAGTTTGAGTGCCTTTCATGGGGTGCATCATGATGGACAAAGTCATTGCCAAGTGGGTTAGTGAATACTATGGACCCAAATTCCCCTTCCCATGTTAGGTAACTAGATGTCATTACTTTCAATTAGTTTTCATTTCAATTGGTATTGTTTTTCAATTGATTTACTCTTAAAGCATCTAGTTATCTTTCATACCTATGTTTGCATCTACTTGCTTAAATCTTTTGTCATGCATTCAATAGGTATATCATATGGTAGGCTTGCTCGGTTTCATGATCAACCCTTAGAGCAAACCTACATGGTTTAAAATTGTTTAGGAGCACGGCACATAGCTTGTTTTACAATTATTTATCTAATATGTGCCAAAGTCCAAATTGTAGATAATCTCTCCCAAATATCATCTTTCAAGTGGTATTTTGATACTTAAATCAATGTGCACAAATTTTACAAGTATTCAACACTTGTGTGCACAAATTTAGGGGAGCTTAATCTGCAAGTTGGATGCCTTGAGACTAACACCTTTTTAAGCTTATCTTGTGTGTAGTGGTCTCATTGCAAGGAAAATGGAGTCCCCGGAGGAAAGCATTATACTTCAATTGGTAGAAATCAAATTGATTTTCACATGTGGTATTTCTAAACCAATATCACCATGTTGATCTCTCTTTGATATTTATTTGCTTTCTCCATGCTTTATATAGATTAACCTCTCTTGTGCAATAAATTGCTAATTATGCATATGCTTTGCTTTCTACCATATGTATGCATATATTTAGGGGGAGCTTAGTCTATATAATGTGAGAGTCAAATTTTGTGATCCATTTCACTCTCTACACAAAGGATCACGAAATTTGACCCTTCCTTGTACTACTAATATCTTTCTTTTCGGTGTTTGATGCCAAAGGGGGAGAATTTGAAGGACCAAAGGCAAGCATCAAGTTGATGTCTACAAGTGGTAATGGTCTGAAAAAGGGAGGAAAGTGAATTATGGGTTAGTCTAAGTAATGGGAGAATTTTTTTTAGAAAGCTAGGCCTTAATCCATAATATCACATGGGGACATTTGCAAGGGCAAGACAAGCTTTTAAGTAAAGTTTTAATTGGTATCTGTCAATTAGTATCATATAACCTTGCCCTTCGCATTGCATCCTAGCAAGTAGGTAGTTTTTAACTTCCAAATTCTTATTATTTGCTTGCCTTGGTCGTGTTGGCATCAATCACCAAAAAGGGGGAGATTGTAAGGAAAATGGACCCTTGGCCCATTTACTTTGGATTTTGGTGTTTGATGACCAACACAACCACATTGGACTAATGAATTTGCAAGTGTTTGTTTTGTAGTTCAATAGGGTGCAAGACATAACTTGGACGAAGGCGACGTGATGATCCAATGATCTAACACCTCAAGCAAGACCTTAGGAGCATAAGAAAAGACCCAAGAGAACAAGCAAAGTCCAAGCATGAAGATTGGAACCAAGTCGTACGCAAGATCATGAAGAAATGAGCTCACTGTGGTGACCGGACGCTGGACAGGCAACCGGACGCTGCGACTGGACACTGGGCGAGTGGCTCGGTAGACAGGTGACCGGACACTGGACCGGACGCTGGCGGCAACCGACCGGACGTAGGACATGAGCGTCCGATCGATTATAGTAAGGTTCCAGAGCGGCACATCTGTGACCAGACACGTCCGGTGGCAGGCGACTGGACGCTGGCCAGTGTCCGATCAGCACATTGCCGGCTCAACGGTCGGGACGACCAGACGTGTCCGGTCAGGATGATTCAGCGTCCGGTCAGTAGCAGTTTCGTGGGAGTTCGACCCCAACGGCTACTTTCTCAGTGGGGCTTATAAATACAACCCCCAACCGGCCATTTGAGGTGTGTGGAACTGAGGAAACATACCAAGGGTGTTGATACACCATTTTAGTGATCTCCACATGCATAGTGCTTAGTGTTTTATTAGGTGATTAGCATAAGTGCTTTGTGAAGTGCTTAGGTTGATTAGACTACCGCTTATGCGCTTGCTCTAGGTTTATGCCTAGTGTTTAGTGAGGTTTGGATACCTCTTGCCACCTCGTGCTTGCGAGCACAAGTGTTGTACATCAGAGGGGCTTGAAGTCTTGTGAGATCACACCAACCGTGTTTGTGGTGTGGCCGCCACCGTGTACCGGAGGGAACAAGGCCCGTGGCATTTCGATCGGAAGCTTGATAGTGAAGATGGCGGGGAGCATCCGGGAGAGGCTTGTTGAGAGGCACATCAGAGACCCACTTGCGCATGGGGAAGGCCCGAGGCTATCCACGGAGTTACCTGACCGGGAGCTTGGCCCTTGTGAGGGATTCCTTGCGAGGGGCTCCAACAAGGACTAGGGGGAAGCTTGCGCGCTTCTCAATACCTCGGTAAAAATACCAGAGTTGTCGACAGGAGTTTGCATATCTCTACCTTGCTCTTTACCTTCCGCATTTACATTGATTACATTACTACATTTGTGGTAGAGATAGCAACACACTAGCAAAATCATAGTTGCACATCTAGATAGCTTATCTATTGCATAGGTTTTGCTAGGGTTAGAAAAAAGAGGCCATAGTTCAGAGTTAGAATTTTAAGTTGCCTAATTCACCCCCCCCTCTTAGGCATCATGGTCCCTTCCCTAAGCAAGGGTGAAGGGCAAGCGATGGCATGGCGGCCGAAGAACCTAGCTAGGGTGAAGAAGAAAGTACTTGCATTTAGTTGAGGTACTAATCAAGCTAAGATGGTCATATTGATGTGAAGGATCAAATCTATAATGAAGTATTTGATGGAAGTGACTTGATACATTTGGGATTATTCAAATTTGATGAATGGAATCAAGTCACATACTCAAGATGGCTATGCTTAAGTGAAAAGATCAATATCAACATGTTAGCACCCTTACATGATGAAGATTCATAGAAACGGCATTAATTCAAAAGTGGTCAACTCAAGTGGTATAAATTCATTTCTCCTTTGATCTTGAGTTTAATAGGTATGCCATACTATTAAGAGGGATGCATCATGTTGATAGATAATGTTTCATAAGTGCTCAAGCCAACCCATGTGAGTTTTGAGTATTTGAGCGATAAATGAGCTAACTAATTTCTTGCTGGACTGGCAATACCGGACGTGTCCGGTATTGCTACCGGACATGTCCGGTATTTGTCCAGCAGCTATAAAATTGTTGTTCTCGGGTTGGTTCATCGGGAGTTCTGATGTTGGTCGGGAGTTCCGACGGTCGGGAGTCCCGGTAAGGGTTGGGAGTTCCGACGTCTCGCACTTTAACTAACTTGGAGGGTTCACTGTCCTGGTCATACCGGACGTGTCCGGTATGGATGACCAGAAGCCAATGGCTAGTTTTCAACTGCCTTGAGGGTCGGGAGTTCTGACGTAAGTTGGGAGTTCCAACGGTCAGGAGTTCCGACAAGCGTCGGGAGTTCCGACACCTCACTAACTTTAACTCAGTTACATGTTTTTCAAATTTGCTGAGGGTCGGGAGTTCCGATGGTCGGGAGTCCCGGCATTCATTGGGAGTTCCGACGTCTCACAACTTCACTGTAACTTAGTTACCGTTGGCGCAGTGTCATACCGAACGTGTCCGGTAGTCCTACCAGACGTGTCCGGTATGGCAACGGCTATAAAACGGCTAGTTTTTCAAGGGGGCTATAAATACCCCCAAGCCTCCACCTTTGGAGGCTGCAGATTCTACTGACATACACACACGTTTTTGAGCCTTGCCAACTCTCCTAAACCCTCTCTTAGTGAGTGTGTGATACAAATTGCAAAATCCGTTTGTGGGTTAAGAGAGAATTTAAAAAAGAGAGCAAACCACCACTTGAGCACTTGTGCATATTGTCAATCTCATGATTCACATTTGTTACTCTTGGACTCTTCGGTCCTAGATGGTTAGGCGTCGCTGGAGAGCACCCAAGAGATTGTGGTGTGCCACGGAAAGTTTGTAACGGTCGATTCCACCGCCTCGGAATCATCTAGTGGAAGGAGGAAAAGGAGTTAGAAAAGACTCTAGCTAGAGTGACCTTCGTGGTACCCTCTAGGGCTGACCTTCGCTGGGTCGCCCGTAGCCCCCTCAACAGAGAGTAGGACTCGAACAAATCCGAACTTCGGTAAAACAAATATCGTGTCTCAATTTGCATTTCATTCGATATTTGTGTTGCTCTAGCTCTTGTGTAGGTTCTCTGTGTTTACTGTCATCTCCAGTACATACCTGTAGTTTGGTTTGAAGATAGAAATCGAAGGGAGCAAGTTTGGGGCTGCTCTGTGAAAATCATGCATACCGGACACATCCAGTATACCTACCGGACATGTCCGGTATTAGAGCTCAGTGCTGAAATTATTTGATCCTTGCGCTAATTGTTGTGTTGCAGGATTGTGGCTCCTAGATTTATTTAGTATCTTTTACATACTCTGTGGCTAACTTGTGAGGGGTGGTATTACTCTTATTTGGAGTTTCTATTTTGGAAACTCTCTTTACTAATTGTTTCCGTATTTAAAGGTGTTAATTTTCAAAAATGCCTATTCACCCCCCTCTAGGCGGCATCCTAGGTCCTTTCACTATCTCATCTTAATTTTGCTTGTTTCTAAAGACCCATTTGGTTCCAATCACATTGTGTCCCTTTGGTCTCTCTACTAATTCCCATACTTGATTTCTTATGAAGTTATTCAATTCTTCATGCATAGCATTCACCCAATCAATATTCTTCAATGCTTCATCTATCTTCTTTGGTTCAATGGATGACACAAATGAGAAGTGTTCACAAAATGATGCCAATCTTGATCTTGTTTGTACACCTCTTGAAATATCACCAATGATAGTGTCCAATGGATGATCCCTTGCAATATTTGTTGGTTGGAGGATTGGAACTTGATTGCTTGCACTTGCTTGATCATTTGGTTGAGATGATGTACTAGCCACTTGATCTTGTTCATTGTCATGAGAGCCACTTGTACTAGCTTGATTCGTATTATCTTGCACATTTGAGTTGGAGAGCACTTGCACTTGATCATCTTCATCATCATTCACTTGCCTAGGTCTCAATTCACCAATATCCATGTTTTTCATGGCATTTGAAAGTTGAATGCCTCTAACATCTTCCAAGTTCTCATTCTCTACTTGTGAACCCTTGGTTTCATCAAATTCAACATCATGAACTTACTCAAGAGTACCACTATCCAAATTCCAAACTCTATATGCTTTGCTTGTAGTGGAATAACTAAGTAGAAATCCTTCATCACATTTCTTGTCAAACTTGCCCAATCTAGTGCCTTTCTTCAAGATATAGCATTTGCAACCAAAGACCCAAAAATATGCAATGTTGGGCTTTCTACCATTCAAGAGCTCATATGGTGTCTTCTCTTTCAATCGGTGACAATAGAGGGGGTTGCTACAATAGCAAGCCGTGTTGATAGCTTCGGCCCAAAAAGATTGACTCACATTATACTCACTAAGCATAGATCTTGCCATATCAATGAGTGTTCTATTCTTCCTCTCAACAAGGCCATTTGATTGAGGTGTGTACTTGGCCGAGAATTGATGTCTAATTCCAAATTCATCACATAACTCATCAATTCTAGTGTTCTTGAACTCACTACCATTGTCACTTCTAACTCTCTTGATGGTTGTTTCAAACTCATTGTGAATGCCCTTGACAAATAATTTGAATGTTACAAACACATCACTTTTGTCCACTAGAAAGAATACCTATGTGTATCTAGTGTAGTCATCCACTATCACAAAGCCATATTTGTTTCCACCGATACTAGTGTATTGTATTGGCCCAAACAAATCCATGTGCAATAACTCAAATGCTTTACTAGTGCTCATCATGCTTTTCTTAGGATGGGTGTTTCCAACTTGTTTGCCGGCTTGACAAGAGCTACAAAGCTTATCCTTTTTAAACACATCTTTCAAGTCTTTAACTAAGTCATGCTTAACCAATCTATTCAATTATTTCATTCCAACATGACCAAGCCTTCTATGCCATAACCAACCCATGCTAGACTTAGTGAACAAGCATGTAGATAATCTAGCTTCACTAGCATTGAAATCAACCAAGTATAGATTCTCATATCTAAAACCTTTGAAGATCAAATTAGAGCCATCTACACTTATGATTTCTACATCATCTACCCCAAATATGCAATTGAATCCAAGATCACACAATTGAGCCACGGATAGCAAATTGAAGTTCAAGCTCTCTACTAGCAACACATTAGATATGCTCATATCATTTGATATTGCAATCTTACCAAGCCCTTTGACCTTGCCTTTGCTATTGTCACCAAATGTGATACTATCATAACCATCATTGCCATTGGTGTTGATTGAGTTGAATATTCTTGCATCATTGGTCATGTGTTGAGTGCACCCACTATCAAGAACCCAATGCCTTCCTCCGGCTTTGTAATTCACCTACAAGAGAAGATCAATTCTTTTTAGGTATCCAAACTTGCTTGGGTCCTTGAAGGTTAGTCACTAAGCTCTTTGGTACCCAAATGGCTTTCTTCTTTGAGCCCAACCATGGTTTACCAATGAACTTAGCCTTCACACCATTTGTACCCTTAGTAAGCATATAGCATGAATCAAGCTTTATGAAGGATACATTAGCATTTTTGCTCTTGTTGTTGCATTCTTGCTCTTCATGACCCACTTGCTTGCAACTATTGCAAAACCGACCATTGTTCTTCACAAAACTAGTTTTGTGAGGAGCAAAGGCTACCTTGCCTTTCTTGGGGGTATAGCCCAATCCCTCTTTGTAGAGAGAAGCTCTTTGGCAACCCAAGCACATAAGCAAGCAGTCCTCACCACCATAAGCCTTAGCCAAGGTGTGAGTGAGCTTATTGACCTCCTTCTTGAGGTTCTCATTCTCAACCACTAGTGAGGCATCACAAGTGAGACCATCACTACTAGATGAGGTAGAAGTGGAAGTGCTACAAGAAGGGTTAGTAGAAGCAACAATGATAGGCATAGATAGTGATTCATCAATTATATCACAAGTTAAACCTACATTGCAAGTTTCAACATGCTTCTTTTTATTTTTCTCATCAAACAAAGAGGAATGAGCCTTTTCAAGCTTTTTGTGAGCTTTGCTAAGCTTCTCATTGGCTTCCTCTAGCCTCTCATGAGATGCATTGAGCTCATCAAAGGCTTGCTTAAGGACTTTTAGTTCCTTATGCAAGCTTTTGCATTCCCTTCTCTTGATATCAAAGTGTTCTCTAGCATCTTCTAGCATGTCAAATAATTCATCCTTAGTAGGTTCATCATCATCACTATCACTATCATTTTTATTTTCATTATCATCATCATGTTCTTCATCACTTTCATCATCACAAGTTTGAACCTTAGTGGCCTTAGCCATGAAGCATGATGAAGAGTCGAAGAGAGAATGCTTCTTATTGATAGCAATGCTTGCAAGAACCTTCTTCTTGGTGGTCTTGTTATCATCACTATCGTCATCATCATCACTTGAGGAAGCATCACTATCCCAAGTGACCACATATGAACCACCCTTCTTCTTCTTGAAGGTCATCTTGTCCTTCTCTTTCTTTTCCTTTTTGTCCTTCTTCTTGTTCTTCTTCTTGTCATCATCATTGTCGCTATTGTATGGACATTGAGCAACAAGATGATCTTTGCTTCCACACTTGAAGCACCTTCTTGACTCTTCTTTGTTCTTGGATGAAGACTTCTTTCTTCTAGCATGGTAGCCCTTCTTCACCATGAACTTGCCAAATCTCTTGACAAAGAGAGCCATCTTCTCATCATCATCATCATCCCATGAATCATCTTCTTCACTAGATGTTTCTTGCTTAGCTTTGCCCTTGGATGATGTGGCCTTGAATGCCACACTCTTATTCTTCTCATCCTTCTTCTCATCTTTCTTCTCCTTCTTTTCTTCCTTCTCATCTTTATCTCTATATGTATCATCGGTCATAATGTCTCCCAACACTTGGTTTGGTGTCATGGTGTCCAAACCACTCCTTACTAGAATAGTGACCAATGTGCCAAATCTTGAAGGTAAGCATCTCAAGAGCTTGTGGGAGAAGTCCTTGTCCTTGACTTCTTCTCCAAGTGCTTTGAGATCATTGACAAGCACTTGAAGCCTATGAAATATTTCCGGCACACTCTCATCCTCCTTCATCTTGAAGCTTGCAAACTTCTCCTTGAGAATGTAAGCCTTTGCACCCTTCACGGCTTGAGTGCCCTCAAATGATTCTTCCAACTTCTTCCAAGCCTCATGAGCCATCTCAATATTCTTGATTTGCTCAAATGTTCTCTCATTAATTGCATCATGAATAGCACTTAGAGCAATGTCATTGTTTTAGAGAAGCACTTCTTCGCCCACGGTGGGATTCTCTAGATCACCAATCTCAATTTTGGTTTCTACCACCTTCCACACCTTTCTATTGATTGACTTGATGTGTGTGGTCATTTTTGACTTCCAATAGGGATAATTTGTGCCATCAAATTAGGGTGGCTTCTTGGTGTTGTTGATTTGAGCCATTTTTACACCGAAGGTTGTTAAACCTCAAATCACGGTGACCTCGGCTCCGATACCACTTGAAAGGTCCTAATGGCTAGAGGGGGTGAATAGCCTAATAAAAATTTCTACAACAACACTTAACAAAAAGGTTAGACAATTATGAGGCGAAGCAAGTGTTGCGCTAGCCTACTCAAAATGCAAGCCACCTACCACAATTCTAGTTTAGATAGTGTCTATTCACACAAAAGCTATGACACTACCCTATGTTAGTGTGCTCTCAAAGGCTAACTAAAAAGCCACACCAACCAACCAAGAAAGCTCTCACAACTAGCTACACTAAAGAGTTTGTCAACTAGTTTGCGGTAAAGTAAAGAGAGTGATCAAGAAGGTTATACCGCCATGTAGATGAAGAAACCAATCAATCACAAGGATGAATAACAATGAAGACCAATCACCTCGGAATCAATGATGAACACAATGATTTTTTACCGAGGTTCACTTGCTTGCCGACAAGCTACTCCTCGTTGTGGCAATTCACTCACTTGGAGGTTCACGCGCTAATTGGTTTCACATGCCAAACCCTCAATAGGGTACCACACAACCAACACAAGATGAGAATCACACAAGTCACGAGCAATCCACTAGAGTACCTTTTGGCTCTCCGTCGGGGAAAGGTCAAGAACCCCTCACAATCACCACGATCAGAGCTGGAGACAATCACCAACCTCCGCTCAACGATCCTCACTGCTCCAAGCCGTCTAGGTGGCAGCAACCACCAAGAGTAACAAGCGAAATCCGTAGTGAAACACGAACACCAAGTGCCTCTAGATGCAATCACTCAAGCAATGCACTTGGATCACTCCCAATCTCACTATGATGATGAATCAATGATGGAGATGAGTGGGAGGGCTTTGACTAAGCTCACAATGTTGCTATGTCAATGAAAATGGCCAAGAGAGTGAGCTTTGAACCGGCCATAGGGCTTAAATAGAAGCCCCCACGAAATAGAGTCGTTGTACCCCTTCACTGGGTATTGATCGGGGTGACCGGACGCTCTGGTCCTACTGACCAGACGCTGCTCCTCAACGTTCGGTCGCCCGATGGTGGCCACGTGTCTCCTGCGTTCAACGGTGACCGTTTGATCTCAACGGTCGAAATGTTGACCGGACGCTCTGACAAAGCTGACCGAACGCTGGACCCTCAGCGTCCGGTCGTTTACAGTAAGGGTCCAAAACATGTTTTTGCCGATCGGACACGTCTGGTCATGCTTGACCGGACCCTGCCAACATCCGGTCACACTGTGACTTCTTACTGTGCTGACCGACAACACGACCGGACGCAGCCCTTCAGCATCCGGTCGCTGAGCGACCTAGCGTCCGGTCCTTTGACCGACGCCAGCATCTTTGCGACCAACTCCATTTCACCTCTAACTTCTTCACCCTTGCTCAAATGTGCCAACCACCAAGTGTATCACCTTGTGCACATGTGTTAGCATATTTTTCACAAACATTTTCAAGGGTATTAGTTATCCACTAGATCCTAAATGCATATGCGATGAGTTAGAGCATCTAGTGGCACTTTGATAACTGCATTCCGATATGAGTTTCACCCCTCTTAATAGTATGGCTATCAAACCTAAATGTGATCACACTCTCTAAGTGTCTTGATCACTAAAATAAAATAGCTCCTATGGTTTATACCTTTGCCTTGAGATTTTTGTTTTTCTCTTTCTTCTTTCCAAGTCCAAGCACTTGATCATCACCATGGCATCATCTTCATCTTGCTATGATCTTTGTTTGCTTCGCAACTTGGAGTGTGCTACCTATATCATGTTTACTTGATAAACTAGGTTAGCACTTAGGGTTTCATCAATTCACCAAAACCAAACTAGAGCTTTCAGTGGTTCCTTAGCGATGCTTTGTTTTTCCTACACGCACAAGGGCTCCGTGCTCCATGTTATGGTTAACGGGCTAGCTAGGGCTAGAGACTCAGCTACACACTAACTAATCGGGCGGTTTATATTAAATATAAATAAATCTTCATAATAACACTAAGTGTTTACACCAGCTAATCGTCGAGCTGCATACGCTATTTCATCACCATTGCTGATTTTTCTCTGGAGTTCATATATTTTTACTTCATGTACTACCTGTTCTACATATTTGTATTGCAGGATCATCGCCAAGGTGATCGGACCACCTGGTGCTAGGTTCGTGGACTTCATCATCGACCAGTTGATCGGACTGTTTGCCGGTCGCTTCTACTCAATGCTCACTTCGCCGCCGACCAGTTGACCGGACTCCTCGGTGCTCGAACATCGCCAACTATGCTGGAGACTCCTCAGTTCTCGGACATCGCCAGCTACGCCGGAGACTCCTCGGTGCTCGAACATCACCAGCTACGCCGGGGACTCCTCGGTGCTCGGACATCGCTAGCTATGTCGGGGACTCCTCGGTGCTCGGACATCGCTAGCTACGCCGGGGACTCCTCGGTGCTCGGACATCGCCAGCTACGTCGGGAACTCCTCAGTGCTCGGATTCTTCGTACAAGCATCATCAGCTAAGCTGAGGACTCCCTTGGTGGTTAGATCTTGCTACGTCTTATTGGTGTGCTATCAAGCTACTCTATGCTATTCGGATCATGGTGCTAATCTTGGGCAGCACGTCTGGGGTCTTGATACGCGCATATCAGATGATGTCGGCACGCTTTCAGACTTCTTTTCTTTGACCCTGCTACAAGATTCATTCTTCATCTTCCAGCAGGCTCAGGGACTAAGTGGCTACACTTCACCTGGCGGTGAATGTAGTGCCTATTTCTTGATTTACCCTCCTTATTGACAGAGTCTAAGTGGCTACACTTCTCCTAAGTGGAAGAATTTTTAGATTTTGAACTTGAGCTCCTTACATCCTTATGACAAGCCTTACTTGGGGTACACTGCTCGGCGACGGTTCACACTACTCGGCGACGGTTCACAACTACTCGGCGATGGTTCACAACTGCTCGGCGTGGTCGAACCATGAGTCTGACTGCTCGGCTTTGTTCGCACCTGCTCGGATAAGCTCAAGACGGCGCTGCACAACGGATACAAGGCGCTTGGGGACTAGCTGTGGGGGATATGACCCCCGGTATCCATAAGACAAGACATGGACCGCACCATCAGAGGTGGCCCAGCCCACAAGATCAAGGCGTGCACGGCACTGGTCGACGTGCACCGCAAGATATTGTATAGTACCAAATAGGATATTTTTCTTGTAACCCTACCCCTCCAGAGTATATAAGGAGAGGCAGGGGTCCCCTAGTCGACACCGACAAATATTCCATATTCAATACAATACACCAAAGACACAGGACGTAGGGTATTACGTCGATCAGATGGCCCGAACCTGTCTAAATCGTTGTCTCTGCGCCTTGTGTCACCATCCGGTTCCTGATTATGCGCATCTCCACCGATCAATCTACCTTCGTGGGATACCCATCGGAGGACTGCCGAGCATCTTTTGTCGACAATCTCCCATTAAGGATTATTTGATCCATTAGCACTAAAAATAGATAGGTCATAACTAAGAGCAACTTTAACAAAAGAGCTATCTATGTTGTGTAATCTATATTTGAGTTTTTTGGAGAAAAAAAAAAGAGAGTCCAACAGCTATTGTATCTGGCTTTCTAAAATAGCAAGTCATATATTCTAGAGTTCTCGCATGCTAGATATAGCTTGCATGTGCCACTAGCTATTCGTCTCACCCTATTGAAAAGGCTGTTGGAGTTTCTATTTTAGAGGTTGGCTAAATCATGGATTTAGCTATTTATTTTTACCAACTCTGTTGGAGTTGCTCTAATAGCTGCTATTTTTAGCTAGCTAATTTTTAGTAGGAAGGTGTTTGGATCCATCTGCTAATAAGTAGTTGTATAGGGAGTTGGTATATATAAACTATTAGCACCTATTAGCCATTCCAAATATGCTAATGGAACAAATAGTTAGCATCCATCCAGCTAATAATTAGTAGGTCTGTATGAATCCACTAGTATTAATTTTAGCTGCTAATTTTTAGTGTTAATGGATCTAAACATGCCCTTAGTCTAGCGATGATCATAAAATCTACAGCGCTGTCAGAATCTTTCGCAAGAAATGCTTTTTTGTTTTTTCTCTGTCTTTTATAAATTTAGCAAGAGATAGCAAATTAAGGATATGTTTGGGAGTACGTTGCAGGTTTATTTTTTCCCGGTCTAAAGTAATTGGTGGCTCATTTGTCTCAGTATATATCTAAGTGCATAACAAAAGCTATGTATTTAAAAAGACAAAACACCTTATAGGCCATGTCGCTTGTCTTATAATCCATACTTTTCAGCTTGTTTTTTCAGCTGGAACAGTGTTTTCTCTCACAACAAATCAGTCGGAACAATGTTTCGTCTTATTTTTTCAGCGAAGTGAACGGAGCCTATATAATTTGGAATGAAGGGAGTATAATTTTTTCATAGTACATAGCTTGCAACAGTTTTTTCATACCTCACAGTTAAACCAAATATACCCTAAATCTCTGTATGTGCCAGAGGCAGACGAACAATTTAAAACGAAAGCACTAACCTCCGAGATAAGTATCGACTAGAGAAAAGTGGCATATAAAATTTATTACTAAAATAGCAGTTACATGTGATACATCTGATAGTACTATTGGTACAAATATTCGAAGGTCAAACATGGAATAATAAAGTCGAAATTCTAATTATTGTGGAGCACAGGTTAGTAGTAATCTTTGCTAGCCAATTCGACGACAGTAAGGTGACATATCAGAATCAACTGACGTTGCATTGTAGACTTATTTCTTGACGGAGTTCACATTGTATAACCAAGAAATTGTCCACAGACAAAGCAACAATGTTGCCTATATACATATAAGCAACTTTCCGGAGCGGCCAAATCCTAACCTTCATATTGGTCGCCGACCCCGTGGCTTCAGAACTGATCGACTGAAAACCGTGAACCTGAATACATCGTAGCTACGTTACTGGTAATAACTACCATCTACCAAACACCTATATATACAGTGTCTTTAATTTACAGAACAACTTAGCAACAACACTCAACTGCTACTGTGTAAACGCAGCAGCTGCAGAAAGATACATATATAGAAGACAATCTCATAGTCAGCAGCGAGCGGGTCGTTTGTATGTTGGGGGTAAGGACGGACAGTTCTCGTTCATTTTCGCATAAGGTTCAATCGTGTTGTACTCTGGCAGCTCCATTCTGTACTCTCCAAGAATCTGGCAAAAGGGAAGCTTGTCCGTGTCTGTGTTGCACCAGCTTGGAAGCCTTGCCGGGTTGTCTTCAAAAATCTTGAGCATGTATGCGTCACGAATCTGAGGCAGAAGAAGCAGAGTCAAATGATGCAGGTTAGACTAGACTTAGTAATGCACATCAATCAACCAGAAGAATGATGGAGAGAGAGACTAAGCACGAAATGTCACTTACAGTGAACTCGGTGACCTGGATCGACTCCGAGAAAGGGGCGAATATTCCAGCCTCCTTGTACATTGCAAGAATGAAGGCAACACAAGTAGTTGATTTACCATCACTGTATACCCATTCGTCTTGCTCGGGTATGGTGAGCAACTGATCAAAAGACATTCCACGTTTTTCAGTCTCCATAATGATCCCCTGAAGGTCCAAACCCTACACAAAAAAGAACACATGCTTATGAATTTGATTACTGAGCATAACTGTAACAACTAAAGCATGAGTGAACAAGATTATAGCTCTCCATTTTGACAAAACCCATATCATTTTGAGCAATGATGCTACCAATCTCCTGGGTTACACTGGTTAGACCGTTGAAGTCCGGGGGTCAATGAAACCCCTGTCACCAGTCCAAGGTTCAAAGGCTGGTACAAACTTAAGGACAAAATCAGGGGGACGTCTCTCCCCCTGGTCGAGTATTATTATTTTTTTGAGCACGACACTCAATCTATAATCTATCGTGCACCCAACAAAGTCAAGTCAATATCTGTCTGCCCATAATAAAAAGGTGTCTCCAACAGTTATAGCTACTTGCTAGCTATAATGCCAACATGTCAACTAGAGATAGTTATAGCATAAAATATTAAAAAAAAGGGGGGGGGGGGGGGGGGGGGGGGGGGGGCAGACCCAGTGCCGGAGGCTCCCACATAAGTGGGGTCTGGGGAAGGGAAAAACCGAGGCAAGCCTTCTCCCCGCAAAATCTACGGAGAGGCTGCTTCGAACCCGTGACCTGGTGACTCAGTGAGACAGCTCTCACCACTGCACCAGGCCTGCCCTTCAGCATAAAATATTTTACCCTTAGAATAATCTAATTCAGCACATTTTCATGTTTGCTGTAGGCTCCACATGGTAGCGAGAGGGAATGGGTGTGGGTGAGCCCCTTGGTTTCTGCTATAGACTAGCGCTTGACGAAGAGCTACCTTTTCTCACTCCCTGCAAGAACCTGAGGTCGATACACTAAAGCTAGCTGATACATCACCGTTGAGCTGCCCTAACCATACCATAGGCCAAGCCATTATCAAACCCGGAAGTTGGTTCCAGTAAAGGCATGCAAATTAGTCTAACTAAATAGGTACAAAAATATCTGAAAAGAGTACCATAGGCCAAGCCATTATCAAACCCGGAAGTTGGTTCCAGTAAAGGCATGCAAATTAGTCTAACTAAATAGGTACAAAAATATCTGAAAAGAGTGCCCAATAAAAAAAAAACAGGTTTAACAGAAATTCAGCATTGTTTTAACTTTAAACTAGCTTGAATCAAAATAATCTTGTGAATACCGATGAGGGAGAATAAGTATTAACAGTAATCTACAAACCTCAGTGCCAAGTCGTTTGTTTAGGGCTTCATTAAACATGTTTGCAGCATAAACTGGCTGCAATCTAGTCCACATTGACATGACTGCCATTACCTGTAAACATTGTTTGACGAAATTGGGGTGACATAAGATAAATCATGCATAAAGCCTCAATTTAAGTTTTCCAAAGATCGATAAGAATTACCAGGTTAGCATCAAGGGGAGGTGGATAATTATCTCCTATTGTATCGATCCAGCTAAATATCATGTTATGATAGCCATAAGGCTTCCCAACCATGCTCTGGGCATATTCCCATGCAGCACTTTCGTTGAATCTGGCACGTACATCAGGGTGCAAAGGAAGCAGGGCTATCTGAGGATTTGATTCATCCTTGAGGACCATGGTCCACCACTCATCCCAAGGAACTATAGCAATGATTTCTTCTCCCTATTATTTTGCAATTGATTATTGTCAAGAAATCTCGCAACCAAGTTATTTCACCAGAATAAAATGCATGAAATTCTCAGCACAAAATATAACTATTTCAGCTACTGGTGCCTTGCACCGAATGCCTGAGACAATCAGACAATAACTCTAATATTTACAACGGACTGACAAAAGATACCAAAAAGACAAGAAAATCCCTTAAATAAGAGCAAAATAATGTGTAGTGAAATCAACCCAACAAACACAAGAAGCTACAAAAAGGACAATCCTCGACAATAATTTTGAATGTTCAAGTCGGCTCAGCTCAACTCAAAGGGATGAGTAAAAGGTTCAATTGGGTTACAGCTTAGACCATGTAATTTAGCAGAAGACCAGTGGAACTGATTATATGATTGTTGATCATGATTAAAACAAATAATAATTAAACAAATGAAAAAAGTTATATGGTAATATGAATCATGCTGACAAGAGAAAATTTAATTAACCAAGAGATTCAGTCTATGAATTACCTTCTCGTTTTCATAGCCTGACTCTGCAACCCAAAGAT
>NW_027097581.1:0-40000 GCF_019320115.1 Miscanthus floridulus
CACCCTTCTTGTCTTTTAAGCAAACCGAGGTATGCCCAGCAAATGCACCAGTCACCCATTTCTCTAATGTCTCAAACCCGCCCCATCGTCCTCGAATCTTTGATAGGGCCAAAAAGTCGCCAGATTGTATATCCTCCTTTCTAATATTAGCAACCCAAGGTTGGGAACGTTTCTCAAATGAGGCTCCCATATGCTTCTCTAAAAAGGCTAAGTTGGAATGTTGGCCCCAGGCAGTGTTTGAAAACAAAGGCAGGACATCAATCAAAGATAGCAAAGTTCCAAGCATTCCAGATGGCATGAGAAAAACAGAAATGCCATGCTCCTTCACCTGATCACAAACTTGAAGTATTAGACTCCGAGATAAATTTGATGGGATAGCAAGCCGTTAAAACAAAAGGGAAATGACAGAAAGAAAACACACATATTCCAATTCCGCTTCTTCCTCCCATGATTTAATCTCCAAAGTGTGATCCCGAGCAGCAAAATAATAGTCCCATGTTATCCTATATGGTGTTGCAAAAACATAGAGATCCATGCATGTCCAACTATGAGCTGAAGCAGTCTGCATAAACAAAGGAAAAACAACTTCACTTATGTCAATGACCCTGATCATATATAAAACGACCAATCTAAATAAATGGTCCTGTCCATGAGTGCAGATTAAGCAAGGATTCGGGCTTGATAATGTGACGAGGTGCACCATTAACTATGTTGGTCATTGTTTATCTAACAAGCGTGTGCCAGTTTAAACTTCCGAGATGGCAGCATTCATGGTTTTCATATGACTGCAATGAAACAACAAAATGAATCTGATTCCTCAATGTTCGAGGACTGGTCATCAAATAAACTAAATTGGAAGATCATTAGAAAGTTCAGAATATTTGGGCCTAACAAGAGAAATCTGTCTAAAAAGGATACAAGAAAGAAAAATTGCAGGGTCCATTATCAATATAGCCTTAAGATGACCAAATGAAGCAAGAAGTTGCCACAAAAAGCAGAAATATTTTCTAGCCCAACCAAAAGAGAACTAATGCTTACATTACATGGTACAAGAGCTCAGCAGCTGTACTTCCCCAGTACCACTCAATCACATCCACACAACAAAAACTATATCTAGTCCCCCCAGAGCTTGCCAATTTACTATCGCCCAACACTCCCGATTTTAACATATAGTATAATGAAGCCATGTTTACGAAGGAACTTGAGCTATTTATCACGGTCCCAACTCCCAACTAAATTGTTCTCAACACAATCAACACGTATGAAGTGATTGCCCGTATCACCACCTCAAGTCAACAGTTGCCAACAGCCCAACACTAACTACGCTTATACTTCACCAGATTTCAAACAGCAGACCCAAGCAATTCCGCCCAATTCAACAAATCATGGAAGCTAACGCGACCCCTATTTCCAGAACGAGAAAACAAAGGTTAAGAGGCAGGGAGGGGGACCTTGAGGCGCAGGACGGCGCCGCCGACGTCGGTCCCGTTGCGGTCCCCGCGCGTGAGCTCGATAGCAGCCTCGTTCTCCGCGAAGCACGCACCGCTCCAGGCCGCCGGCGCCGGCGCCCCGGGCGCCACGGCGGCGACGAAGGACGGCAGTAGGTCGACGGCGCTGTGGAGCGTGTTCATGACGGGCCACGCCACCTGCCGCGGCAGGACAGGGAGCACGTCCCCCGGGCTGAAGGGCAGCTTCAACCCCAGTTCCACCGCCCCGGCGCCCCGCGGTAGCACGGCGGACATCGCGAGAAGGAGGGCGAAGAGGAGGTGCGCAGCAGGGAGGCGCCTCCGCGCCCGCGGCGGGGACGGCGCCATCGCCCTCGCCGCGTGGTGATAGGTTGCCGCCACCCGCCCGTGCGCGTTGATCTTTTTTCCCCCGCCCTCTAATAACTCGACGGGGCGGCGGGCGAGACGGCAAAGAGACTTGCGCGGTGGTGGTGGTGGTGTGCGGCCGTGCGGGGAGGGGTAGGTGCCGTGCGCGGATGGAGTCGCTGCTTGCTTGCGTGGCTTATGGGTTTGGGGGATCTAGTTGGGTTCGAGTCCGGGTCCCACTCGGGGCGGGGCCCCATGGTGCTACAGGCTACAACCTACACAGACAGGATATGGGGGCCAAGTCGCTATGAATATCTCGTGAAACGTTTCTGCGATGAGATAGGAATCACTCGCTAAGGATCGATGCGACGTTTAGCTATTTATCTAGATTTTCTTGAAATGAACTCTGCGAAACATCTATTTAGGTGATTCTCATTCCTAGTTCAAAACATACAAACGTTTCTGCGAGAATCCGAAACGTTTCTGTCATCTATTTGGGTGATTAGCAACGATTCTGGTGGCACCTGAGAACCTAAAACGTTTGTATCATCCAAACGAGGCCTTAATAAAAGTTTTGATGAAAACATTCCTACAACAGATTCTTCAACTAGTTCTTTGAAAAAATTTTATTCTTTATTCTTGACTTCTTAGTTTCTCGCTTGCCAAAGTGCCAACGAGATTAGAGATAGGAATGGTTTGACCCAGTCTTGGTCTAACATGTCCTGTCGATGTTAGTCTATATATCTATATCTATATATCTTATAATTATAAACCTTAGTAGTTATTTTATCTTGACATGCAAGCAGTCCATCCTCAACAATCCACTATCACGTATATTTAATTGTTGTCATTAATACGACATGCCATCCACTACCATCAATTTATAATAGTTTATTCCTTCGTATAGTAATTTAGTCTAATTTTATTCTAATTCATCCATAATTCTAGCATCAATGCGTGAATTCATATATAATAGTTTATTCCTTCATATAAATAATTTAGTTTAATTTTATTCTAATTCATCTGTAATACCCACAGCAATGCGCGGGGTATGCTTCTATTTTTAAAAGTCATGGTTCGAACTTTTTCACCTTTATCTCCAAGAGTTTCTAAAACACGTTATAGCAGAACCGTCCGAAATAACACATTTATGAAGGCGTTTGTCTTCCACTAGGCACTAAACACCCTAAAGTTGAGCTACATCAGGCACTTCTGTCGAGCACACCTCATGTGAGAACCCAAAAATCCATATTTTTCAATAGGATCATAAATGGGAGAATAAAGCTTACAACATTTTAGCCATTTCTTACATCACTTTCCATGCAACATCAGAGTATAATATTTATTGTTTATAACAGCGGAATATAACTATGTTATCAGAGTTTCAGGGAAAATAAAATCATTAAATAACAAGTTAAACATTAACATGATGATCCGTTATATACATCATAACAGGTTATAAGTTTTTTCATTGTAAACCATTTTATGTGGAAGTATCAAATAAACTATATGTCCGCAACGTTAAGAAAATCATCGTTGAGCCCACCAGGAGGTTCCCGCACACAAGTGTCAGCTCTAGCATTCACCTATCACCTGCAATAGGGTAGAACAAACCTTGAGTACTCAATTATACTTCGCAATACTTACCCGTCAGGAGAAAAGAAAAGACTCTAAGGATATACAAGGCCACCTGGCTTGTGGGTTTATTGCATCTGTAGGAAGTATTACTAAATATGTGTCCTTATATTCAATTTCATTAGCAGTCATCATTAGTTCATTAACTAACCATTCTATGTAAGCACTTGTGCTACTTTTAAGCAAGTGGTAAGCAATCAGAACCATTGTATCATCTTTCATATTCCAGTTCTTACTACGGTGCCAGGTCGTAGATAAGTCGTACCGTATTACACGACGATTCGCGAACCAATGTATCACAGCTGGGTACCCCCAAAACACACGCCCTGCTTGTACCCCAGGCACAAACAGGACTAACCCACCACTCTCCTATCAAGGGGTCCAGGTTCCTGTTCAAACTTGGACTCCAAACCCCCACTCCTAAGTTCTGGACTAAGTGTGGTGCTTAGACTTCCACCATCTCCGCCTCCAATCAGTCGGTCTAGAAAAGAGCCAGAACCCACGATAAGAGAGCAACGAGCCTTCCTGCCCCATAAGAAAATATGTGCTCCGGATAATAAGTTTGTGACATGACTAGAATCCAATGCAACAGACAGTCATTAATCAACACAGGCGGAACAAGTGCAATCCGAGCCTCGCTCGAATGTCTAACCAAGTCTAGATCCAAAGTATCATTCCACCTGGTCTCCAATTATCATTCATATCTATTTCATGTGGTAATAATATAATAACAACAATAATATCTTTCCTATCTCTCGCGAGTGACAGGCAATCACTCGACTTCTACCGGAGTCCTGTAGCATAGCAATCTACACGATCCTGTCATACTAATAAAACTCATAGGATAAGGGTATATATATGCAAGTGAGTTTCATTCAGCTCCTTAAACTTAATGCACAAGCATAAAATAAAGTGCAGAATAATAGGGGTTATGCACCGGGGTTTGCCTAGATAAAATATAACCAAGTTAGCTTTTCATCATGGTGGCATGATCATCAAGTCACCATCTGCTTCTGCTACTTCGGTCGACTTCATGATCCATCGTTGTTCCTATTATGATATACGTGGATGCAATGCAGAAACATAAATGATCACGGCAATCGCAACTCTAAAATACGATTACGCTGCTAAACTAATGAGCTGGCTCTAGCGACTAACGTACAAGGCTACGTATCCATGTTATCAAGTGAGGCCTGTTTCTAGAAATTTTTTTTGTTCTACAAACCCTCAATTATTTTTGACATTTGATTGATTAAATATATATTTTCGTACTAGGGCTCATTTAGTTACCTTAATAAACTAATTCCTATGTAGCTACAAAAATTACAGTGAACACTTAATATTGTTAGGAATCTATTGTAAAAATTTCAGGACCAGTACTACTACCAATTCATCACAATAATTCCTATAAATTCATATTTTGACAATATTAAGTACCTCAAATTAATTATATAACTCCTAAGAATATAATAAAACTATGTGAATAAAATATACTAGCAGATACATCATGGTTTTAGGAACCTAACAAAATTAGTTTCATATTTTTTGGTCCACTACACAAATTATATTGAATTTACAATTTTGCCCTAGAAACTAAATTAGAAAATATTTTAGAAAAAGAAAGGGGCCGGTGCCAAGTAATTCAGCCTAGCGGCCCAATGGCCCAGCGCGGAGCGCGGCCGAGCGAAGCAGGTTGGCCCAGCGAGTGGCCTACCGCGAAAGAGCCCCGCGCGCACTGGTATTTTTGCAAAAGAGCCCTCAGATTTCGAACAAATCCTCCCGCGATCAAAACACTATTTATCTCTCTCTGACATTCCCACTTAACCCCTTGGGTTTCCTCTAATCCTTGATGCATGGTCCTTGGCAGCGGCGCGCATGACGGCGCGGCACTCGACGGTTACGTCGGGCACCTACGGGGGTCTCCGGTGGCCTGGGGTGGCCGAGCATCTAAGTTACTACGGTTCGTGTCTAGGGGTGGCGGTTGGGGACTCAGAGAGGTATTGCAGCTAAGCCGACTATGGTGGCAGCTGGAGCAGCACGGTTCATGGCTGTCGGCGAGGCTGTTCCGACGAACTAGAGCGGCGACGAGGACAACGGGAGGTGTGGGAGCAACAAGAGATTACCAGGAGTCTAGCCGAGGTGATGGTTGAATCAGAGGCGGCCCGTGTAGGTCTGGCCACGTGCACCTGCGCGGTATGGCGACATTTTGAGCGTGCCGCGGATGCGTCAGCTCATCGCCGGTGAGGGTTCTGGCCAAGCTGAGGCGAGCACCAGATAGAGGAGGTCAAGGTGAGTTCGAACGGACATCAATTGAACTACTACCGATGACAAGAGACTCACCCCCAACTAGGCTAAGGCATGGCAGCGAAACTGACCGACGGCGAGCAAAACATGAAACTGCCCGGCAATAAAGCTTGGCTATGCCTTGGTGCGGGTCGGGCTGCTAGCTAGCTTCCACACCTAGCTACTGGGGCATTGAATCGAGGTGCGATATCCTGTGCAGCGCGAATTTAACTCGTGGAGTGGTGCGGTTCCGTCGGCGGCAACGACAGACGGGGCAGCGGCTTCGCGACAAGGGCAGCAACGTGATCGGACAGCGAAGGCAGGCGGCGATTTGGCGGTAGGTGGATCGAGTGGTCGAGACGGGTGCCACATCGGCTAGCGTTGTGGCGCTTGGCTGGTAGTGGCCAGCGGCCTCGCGCGCGGTAGCGCAGCAGCACGACCCGGTACGCACAGCACAGGCGCGGGCACGGCACAGCACCATAGGGCGACAGTAGCAGCACGACGGCCCGCAGCGTGGCGTACACGTGCCGGCCCGTGGCCTCACGCGGTGACGACGCAAGGAGCGCAACTAGCGACACAGGCAGCCGTTCCAGTGACGTGCATGACTTTTAAAGCGCCGACCAAAACCAAACTAGCTCGGTTGAGACCAAACCAATTCGACAGGGCTCAAGAGAGTACTAAGGGCTATCAAGAGGAGCATCAAACGCAAACTTAGATGGATTACCGAGAGAGATAGAGACACGTCAAAATAGGTTCGGCAAGCAATGCGCTTGTTCATGAACCGAGTCCAAAACAAGGCCAACAACACGTTCTATGGAAGTTTGAGCAATTTTTAAAACACCAACCCAAATTCAAACTAGCCCATGAACTACCCCATGCTAAAGTACTCACTATGGTACAACCAACAGTGCAAAAACACGAATCTAGTGTTTAAGAAATTTAATCAAAATTTAAATGCCAAAACGACATCGTCATTAGGTTTTCAGACTTGGTCATTTTAGTTCTAGAGGCTGGAATTAAATTCCAAATTCAATCCTTGGGCTATCAAAAATACTATTGAACAATATTTATTTACAGCAACAAAAGTTGCATTTCCATCTACTAAACTTACACTTCGAATTTTATTTAAGTACTATATACAAGTCGTATTGTATTTTTGTTTATAAAAATTATTTTTCATGCCAAACAATTAAAACGGCCTATCTCATTTTCTAGTTAGGATTTTCATTAGCACTTTTATGCACTAAGTAAGTTAACTTGGGATATTTAGTTGAGTCCACAAAAGTGAGTCACATAGGATCCGCTTATCATTTTATGTGCGTTTTAAATTTTTAAAACCCGAAAACTTGTTTGGCTAATCCCTATTGGGCCTCAATCTTGGTGCTAAGCAAGCTCGTAACACCAGGGGTGTTACACACACTCTCAGTCTTGATTATTTTGGTAAGATTGATAAAAACTACTCTCCAACAGCTTCTTATCTCAACTCTCAATCTTGTCACAATCGAAAAATCCATCCAATTGTACAGAAATATACGCACGTATTGATCCACCAATTTGGAGATGGAAGGGCGTAGAAAAGAAATAGAAGTAAGTACATGGTTCCCAATGCAAATATATAAGATATAAAGAAAGTATAAAAGTAGTTGGGGTGATTTGCAAATAGTCTAAAATTCCTGATGCAAAATTGCTTTGGTGCGATAATTTGGAAACGAATGGAGGAACCCAGCAAATATGCTCCCAACTCTTTTGTAGCCACTTGGAAAACTTATTAATTTACCAATTTTGGGAACTATATTGGAGTTGCTCTAATAAAGGCTATGACCTCCTTGACTCAGCCGGTAGCATAGGTCAATCTAAATATTTTTCTGCTATTATTGGCCCTGATAACATGTGTTCTTTGTCAACGTAATGTTGTTTGGCTATAATTTGAGATTTATTAACAACACCATAGTCACTAAATAAATATAAAACCCCTTTAGCTCCTAAATAATAATCAAGCTTAGCTAATTTCTTGTGTTTTTCTACAGCTATGAGCAAGAGCGACAAAAGAGGCGCCGACTCCATTTTCTTTGCACACACTCTTTTCTCCACGTAGGATGTATGCTGGTATTTATACATAAATATAGCTAGCTGAGTCAGCTTTGTTAAAGATGTCCTAGGTGCTAGACATTTTCGCAACATCAATGCTGACAAGTTATCGTGAACTTATATGAGGGCCTACAGTAGCATGGAAGGCTAACGGCTTTTTTGTAGCGCCAACCATGTAGGAGCAACATAAGGTGGTCTCAAAAGCTTGTGTGAATGGTATCTAAACATGGTTGTCTAAGTTTATTTAGATGCAAACATTTGCACATATTTGCATGCACACACACCTCTATAAGCAATCCTAAGAGGGTGAATCGGTATATCATAAGATTGACAAAAGCCACTAAGGCAATCTTGACATGGAAATGAACACTCGCCAACTAAAAACACCACCCCCGTGTCGAGTCAAAGATTAAAACCCAAATAGACAAGTTCTACCGCAAGAATACTGACCGACGAGCTAAGCTCTAATCTTTTCCAAGATATATTAGGCAAAGCCTGTAAGAATTTTACATGCATTTTTGACACGAGAAGAGTTCAGTTCGAGCTACCAAGAACAACGAGGAAGTTACACTCAAAAGTCTAGCGTGAGACTTATGTCCAGTTAGGGTCTTTAAAGAAAAATAAGAATAGAATAGAATAGAATAAAAAAGGGGCTTTTGCGTTTGTACCATTGTTTTGTATCGAAATTATGATTTTGCTCCTGTTTTTTTTGACTTTGTGAATTTACCCCTATGATTTCAAAACGAAGCACCAGTTTGTCCTTGCTCCATCATCCACCCCTAACGGTGTTAAACTTTGTACAAAAGGACATGAATGCCCATGCGATTTTGCCCCTGTTTGTTATGCCTAATTGTGATTTTACCCTGATTTACAAAAGTCGTCGGCCATTCCCAACGAACCGTGAAGCAAGGCGCCGGCGTGGCCATCCTTGCGGTGCTACGGGGAAGAGCAAGCGTACGCGAGTGCCAGTCTGGCGCTTGCGCGCGCCCGGGTCCAGCAGCTTGGCTGCGGCCGCGTGCACGAGCCGGCAGGTCGGCCCCATGGTGGCTCCTCGCCGTCGGCGCGTGCACGGGCACGGGAGGGCGACGGCTCCGGGTCGTAGGCAGCACCAGAACGACCGCCGAGTCGGCGGCGCCGTCCGAACGCGACGCCTCCACCTTCCTTTGCTTCTGCGGTCTGGGCGGCGCAGCGGTGGCGGTGGCGGTGGAGGGCCAGGACTCCAGGCCCATGAGGCGCGCGACGACGCCCGGGGCAGCCCCATCGATGGCGGGGTGCGGCGTCGTCGGCGGGGCAGCAGGAAGCGGGCACGGGAGCCTTCGTGGGGAGGAGGAGCGGAGGAAGGAGGGGAGGAGGCGGCGTGGAGACCCACTGCTAGGCGCCACCGGGAGCCACGTCCAGGCACCGGAGCCGCCCGCTCCACCCGCCCTGCAGCTATCCCAGAGGTGCCCGACTGGAGCAGCAGATGGTGCGCCCGCGCCCCTGTGGGGCAGGGGATGGAGCGGCGGCCGAGGCCCCCAGCCACGCCGCAGCGGGCACGAGCCGAGGGAGGGGGCGGGGCGGAGCCCGCCGCAGGTTACGCGGCGCCCCAGCCACTGCAGGCGCGAGCCTGGGGAGGAGCGGGGCGGAGTGAGGATGAGCTGCGCCGCCGCCGGTACTCCCCAAACCCTAACACGCAAGTCGCGCCGCCGGAGTGTGGCGGAGGGAGGAGGAGACGCGCCAAGGGGGAGCGGGAAGGAGGGAGGATGAGCCACGCCGGGGGGGAGCAGGAAGGAGGGTGGAGTAGCTGCGCCGCTGCCAGGCCGCGAAACCTTCTGCGAGCCGTGACTTCTCGTCGGGAACGGGTCGAGCAAATGGGTGAGAAAGGAGAAAGGGACTGAGGGGTATCATTGTCTTCATGTAGGTGCCTTTTCTTTTTCTTTTTTTTTTTGCCATTTAATCCAAGCATTTTAGACTGTGTTACAAAGCAGGGGTAGACGGGAGCTTCGTTTGAAAAAAACGAGGGTAAAATTACAAAGTTAAAAAAAAAGAGGGGCAAAATCACAATTGGAGTACTGGACAAGGGCAAGAACATAATTTTCTCAATAAAAAAATGACAATGCGAACCAAACACTATAAATTTTAGAATTAGACTCTATAATCCAATTATCTATCTAAATCCTACTACTTCAAGATTCTCATCATGCAAAGATAATAATCCACGATCCAAACACCAACTTATTGTTTTTACTTAGAATCAAGATTCTACATCACTATCTGTCATCATTATGAGAATGAGACATGCCTTTAACAATGTGCAAAAACTAGAAGCATAGATTTGACTGAGACTCATGACCTTTGTGTCCAGAGAGGCCGGCCCATCCATTTCGGTGTTTTTATATGAACCGTAAAAAAATATCACAAAAATTAATTTAGTTTCACGTGCAAAATACAGAAAACAAGAAAAATCCCCCGATTCAAAGGTGGGCCAAATCCATGGTGCAAAATACAGAAAACAAGAAAATTTCCCCAACTCGAAGGGGGGCCGCAACCGTGGTGCGAAGCTTAATTTGTTGCATAGACAGAAAGGGAACAATATCGAGACGGCAAGCAACTTCATCAGCCCTGAAGAAAAAGCAAGGAGCCGTCTTTCCCAACTATTGCTTGCAGGACGGATTTGTGATCCGAATGTACCTGTCGATTGAAAGCTCGCGACGCCGCAGCCTCGCAGTGGCACGCACGACCACATACAGTACACACGGCACGGCAGGACTGCAGAGCACAGACAGAACGGTACTGCACGCTATTCAGAATCCAGGACAGAATCCTGATTGTTGCTTCAGTCCTTGGTTCGCCCATCATGGTCATGGCTGGGCAGTGACAAGAGGCTGTCATCAAGGACGCCACGGCACCATGAGACCACCTGATCCACTCATGCCTCGTGGCTGGCTGCCGCAGGTGCTCTGCACCGTCGTCCTCGGCATGCTGCATCAGTAGCCATTCACTGAACCTGCATCTTAGATTCAGCAACCAGCACCGACTGACAACAACAAGGTGTCCACGCCATGTCCATCTCAATTCTCAACACCAAACAGTTAATCCACCAGTACATCTTGTCACCATTCACCAGACCAAGAAAAAGAAGAGGTTCCCAAATGCACCACCCCAACCGGCCAACCCCAGAGTTCCCTGACCGCCGCCGTGAATCACGACGGAGCCTTCTCTAACGGATTCGCTGGGCGAGACGCCCTACTACTGCTGCTGCCCCCCGGCGCCGGCGGAGCGGGGCCTCTTGGGGCCCCCCTTGTCGCCTCCGGCTGCTTTCTTGGCGGCGACGGCGCGGGCGAAGGACCCCGACATGTCGCCGTAGAGGTCCACGACGCGGGCGATGTTGGTGTTGAGCTCCCGGATGAGCGCCACGTTGCGGGTGAGGCCGTCCGCGTCGCGGGTCTCCTGGTTCTGGCTGATCTCCTGGATCAGCACGCGGTTGTGCTCCAGGATCCCCTGCACCTCGCCGAAGCTCTTCTGCAGCACCTGCGGCAGCTTCGCGCCGCCGCCCGCGCTGGTCCCTGCTCCCACGCCGCGGTTGCTGCCGGCGCCAGTCCCCGCTCCCGCCCCAGCCACGAACGGCTCCCTGCTTCCGCTGCCGCTGCCGCTGCCGGAGCCGCCGTCCTCCTCCATCGATCCCGTCTCCGAGCTGCCCGCGATGCTGCTCCCGATGCTGTGCCCTGCGCAATCAACAACCACGGATTTCAGGAAAAGGTTCCAAAATCTTTCCTCCATCCATCCAGGGGAAAAAAAAAAAGAAAGAAAAGACAGCGAGGCTCGGAAAAAAATATCCCGCGGCGGCCATGGTTCAGAGAAAAGATTCGGGGGCAGGGGACGACGGTAGGGGAGCACGGAATGTACCTCGGAGGCGTCGAAGATCTGCCGCGGTGATCACTGTCGTACGGGAGGATCAGGGCCACAGAGGGGGAACTTTATAGGCGAAGCGGTGGGAGGGAGAGAGGGAGGATTCGCCGATTCGGTCGAGAACGGCACCGGGTCGGGGCAGCGTCGAGGGAACGGGGGACGCCGTGTCGACGAGATCCCTCCTCTGTTCTCTCGGCGTTGGGGTTCTTTCCCGAAAAGCGCAGGATTTTTGGGGGAAAGCGCCGGGATCGCTCACGCCTGTCCGTCGGGGCGCCCCCTGTCTCGGCTCCGCGGATGATCTGGCCATCCATGTGGATCCTGCCATGTGCCGTCCGCGGAGATTTTTTTTTCCGTGTGCCGGCTCTTCACCATGCCGTGCACGCCCCGGTCTCGGGCTCTCGGCTTTTGCTTCTAGTGCCGTTGCTGCTGCTAGTGGCTCGTGATTCAGGCCATGGTGGTGGTGCCGTTGGCGTGCACGAGGACATCTTCAGTGTCACGTTTTGGGTTAAGACTCCGGATACCCACGGTAGATTATATGGGCTGCGTTTATAGGGGCGGTCCAGCTCACAAGACGAAGACCTACGGTGCACGACATTGCTCGGCGTGAACCGCAAGACATCAAGGGTGATATCCTGAAAATACTACGAGATCTGTTAGGATACGTTCGATCCCATGATTTATATAATCTGTTATTACTTTCCGATTATCTTTTAGATCTAACCGATTTGTAACCCTGCTCCCAGACTATGTAAAGGCGGGCAGAGACTCTTTCAAAACACACGCAACATCATATCATAGCCAATACAATCCAACAGACCACAGGAGCAGGGTATTACGTCGCGCTGACGGCCCGAACCTGTCTAACTCTTGTGTCTCTGTTGCCTTCTTGTTCCCGATTACATGTATCTCTGCCGATCAATCTACCTTCGTGGGATACCCCTCAGAGGACTGCCGATGATATTCTATCAACAGTTGGTGCGCCAGATAGGGGTGTGTGTGCTGTTTTCATGACGAACAAGATGGTACCTTTTGTAGGCTCCTCGCCTTCCCACAGCCCGGTCAGATCTTTACGGTCGGATCGATCTCCAGGGTCATCAATCCTTACGGAGATAGAGAGATCATCGATCTGGTGCAGATCGATCCTGCGTCGGCCACACCAGCCCCTGCAACAGCAGATCCGATCTCGGAACCACCTCCGAGGTCGCCTTCACCAACAACTCGTCGCCTGCTCCCCCGCTACCCGAGGAAGCGGGTCAACAACAACTATCTGATCGCATCCATCGATCAGATTGGCCAGAAGCTCGCCGATTGCCTCTCCATCGCGGAATCGGCTCTGACCACTCTGGTTCAGCGTCGACCACCCTCCGAATCTGATCCATCGGAGGTCGATCAGAAAACTTCAGGGGTTACGGCCCTACCCTTTGGGCTCACCAGCATCGCCGCCTCCTACAAAGATGTCCTAAGGGGCAAATTCACCGACCAGGTGGGAGACATCTATCCTCTCGCCGACCAGCTCTCGCCGACTATCAACATGCTACAAATCGGCCGACATCTCAAAACATCCCTCCACACCATCCTGGAGGAAAATCTAGACTCTGAGTCCCAGGGCTCTACGGAGACTGTCGCCGAAACCACGGCCGTCCAACCTCCTTTCCCACCCTTCCAAGGGGGCGGGATTTTTAATGTCAGCGTCGACATCCCTCCACGGGATGGAGAAACCGAGGAGGACCACGCAGCTCGCGTCAACAAAAACGCCAACCATGCGCAGCGCCGAGCAAATGAGGCTGCCATTGTGCTAGCCGAGGCTGCTCACAACAAACAGCTCGACTCACAAGGGAGGCCACGCTCACTCCAACGCAACCTCGATGACAAATTCGTCCGTATCGAAGGCCATGATGTCTACAAGACTCCAAACGCCAACTTGGCCGTGGCTGCTAATGAGCTTGCTCGGCTCGCGCAAACACCAAAGGTCGCCAAGGTCGCCACGATGCTTAAAGCTGCGCACTGCCAGGTCAACGAGATCTGTCAGGATCAGAGACCCTCCTACTCAACAAGCCCCAGCAGAAGCCATTTTGTCGATCAACAGCGTGATGAAGGACAACCCCTCCAGGGGGGAGCTAGGGGGAACCCCATCGACTACCCTCGCCAACACGACCAAGAGGTCGAACAAGATGTCCGAGCGCACATCAACAACCTTAGGGATGCGCGGCGTCATATCAACGGGCGCCGTTTCTCTCGCCATGAAGAAGAAGTACGCCGGCGTCAAGAGTACGAGCAAGAATTCGGCAATTCGGATGCTACCCTCCAGCCACTTAGCACCGACAATGCTACAGATCATGGCAGTGACAATCCTGAAGGGCCCTGAGCATTGACGAGGGCACTCCGAACACTCCAGTGGCCCTGTGGTTTCAAAATCACCGGGGTCGAGCCCTATGAGGGGCGGATGAACCCCACGCAGTGGCTACAAGCTTATGCCCCCACCGTGCGCGTCGTTGGGGGAGATACCAGTGTCATGGTAAACTATCTTCCCGTCATGCTCACGCCAACTGTGATGAACTGGCTCACCAGCCTCGCCCCGAACTCCATCGGATCTTGGGAACAACTCAAGAAGGTCTTCACCGACAACTACATGGCTACATGTACTCGGTCGGGCACCAAGCATGATCTGAACCGCATCTATCAGAAACTGTCTGAGCTCCTCCATAGCTACATCAGGCAATTTTCTGAGATGAGGAATTCTATTCCCAACATTACGAAAGCAGAAGTCATCACTGCCTTTGTTCGAGGACTCCATCACCGCGACCTTCGCTCCAAATTCAACCATAAGCCACCAAAGGGGATTGGCGAGATGATCACGACCACCGATCAGTACGTCGACGCTGAAGAGGCCAAAGTCCGCTTCAACGAGGACGCGGACACTCACCGCTCAACTCACCACAACGATGAGCGCCTCGATGAACGACGCCACAGCAACTGCCGCTACGACGACCGCAGTCACCATCGAGATAGTGGTCGTGATCGGCCAGAGGGGTCCAAAGCTGGTCAATATCGCCGCCACCGACCAGACCACATCATCGTCGCTGTTGACGAAACTCGTGCCAAGTGCAACTACGACGAGTAGTACAAGAAAATCCTCGAAGGCCTGTGCCCTCTCCACAAGAACAGCAAGCACAAGATAAAGGGCTGCCTTGGCTTGGCTAAGGAGTTCCAGGCCAAGAAGAACGGCGACGACAACGACGACGAAGCCAGAGGTCGCCGACCACCTAGGGACAACAACAATGCCTTCCAGGATCATGACAAGTGATTGCCACCATCTTCGGGGGCCTTGCCTCCACCGAAAGCAGAAGAGATTGAAAGCTCACCACCCACCAAGTGCTCACCGTCAACACTGAAGACGCCATCGCCAACCCCAGCTATCGCTCCTGGTCCGAGGTCTCCATCACCTTCAGCAGGGCTGGCTAGTGGGCGGACATCCCTTACACAGGGCATTTCCCTATTGTTCTTGATGCAACCATCAATAAAGTGCACTTCAGGAAAGTACTCGTTGATGGTGGAAGTGCTCTGAACCTCCTCTTTGCCGGATCCCTAAAGGAGCTAGACCTTGGAATATAAGACCTCACTCCCTCCGACTCCTCCTTCTGGGGTGTGGTACCTAGCAGGGCATCCAAACCACTTGGAGAGATCACCCTCCCGATATAATTCAGCATGGCCAGCAACTTCCGTGTCGAGCACATCAACTTCTACGCCGCCGACTTCAACACCGTCTACCACGCCATACTTGGTCGACCAGCTCTGGCCAAGTTCATGGCCATACGCATTACGCCTGGTGTTGAAGATGCCTTCGCCTGCAGGAGTGCTGGCCCTATGGGTCAACCTCTCTATTGCCTATGCCTATGAAACAGAGAGTCTCGTCCTCGCTGAAGCCACCGACCTCTCCATCTAGATGGCTAGCATGGTTACCGACGCCAAGACGGTGCCCGCCGATGACTTGGAGATCCCAGCGCTGGAGCCTCCTCGCACCTCTACCAAGTCCAAGGAAACAAAGGAGGTCAGCCTCGGCCTCGACGACCCCTCCAAGACCATCAAGATTGGGGCTCACCTTGACCCCAAATAGGAAAGCGCACTCATCTCCTTCCTACGTGCCAACACCGAGTGTTTGCTTGGAAACCTATAGACATGTCGAGGGTACCACGGGAGAAGATCAAGCACTCCTTGAATGTCTCGTTGACCGCCAAACCGATCAAGCAGAAACTCTGATGATTCGTGCTAGACAAGAAGGAGGCTATTAGGGTAGAAATAAAATGGCTCCTAGCTACCGGATTTATTAAAGAAGTGTATCATCCTGAGTGGTTAGCAAACTCTGTTCTTATTCAAAAAAAGAATAAAGTATGGAGAATATGCGTTGATTACATTGATCTCAACAAGCACTGCCCTAAAGACCGCTTTGGTCTGCCTCGGATAGACAAGGTTGTAGACTCCACTGCTGGCTGTGAACTCCTCTCCTTCCTCGACTATTACTTCGGCTATCACCAGATATCCCTCAAAGAGGATGACTAGATCAAAACGTCGTTCATCATGCCGTTCGGTGCGTATTGCTATACCACCATGTCCTTCAGACTCAAGAATGTCGGGGTGACCTACCAAAGGGCCATCTAGATGTGCCTTGATCAATAGATAGGCTGCAATATTGAAGCTTACATCGATGATGTGGTCGTCAAATCCAAAACCGCCAACAACCTTATCACCGACCTCGAAGAAACGTTCGCCAACCTAAAAAGATACAGATGGAAGTTGAACCCTTCAAAGTGCATCTTTGGAGTTCCATCCGACAAACTCCTAGGCTATGTTGTCAGCGCCTGTGGTATCGAACCCAACCTCGACAAGGTCTCTGCCATTACCAATATGAAACGGCCAACCTACGTAAAGGACATACAAAAGCTCACAGGGTGCATGGCTGCTCTCAGCCGCTTTATATCATGCCTCAATGAAAAGGGACTACCATTCTTCAAACTGCTCAAGGCCTCCGAGCGCTTCTCCTGGTCAGAGGAAGCTGATACGGCTTTCAAGAAGCTCAAGTAATTTCTAACAAAGCCTTCGATCATGATGGCGCCTTAGCCAGACAAAACCCTATTGATCTACATCACCGCCACATCTCGCATCGTTAGCACAGCTATCGTTGTCGAGCACGAGGAAGCCGGACATGCCTATAAGGTACAACATCTAGTCTACTTCATCAGCGAGGTTCTTAATGAGTCCAAAACTCGTTACCCTCAGGTTCAAAAGCTATTATACGCCATTCTGGTCACGTCGCACAAGCTCCGTCATTACTTCGAGTACTACAAGATCACCATGGTCACCGAGTTTCCTCTTGGGGACATCCTCCACAATAAAGAAGCCAATGGCCGCATCATCAAGTGGGCTATCGAGCTCGACACTTACTCCATAGAAGTCAAAAGCACGCCTACCATTAAGTTGTAGGCGCTCGCTGACTTCATCACTGAGTGGACCGAGATCCAAGAGCCCATCCCCGCTGCTTGCCCCAAGCACTGGGTGATTGTACTTTGATGGTGCCCTCAACATCAATGATGCTGGTGCTGGCATTTTATTCATTACTCCAACTAAGGACAAGCTCTGATACGTCCTCCGAATTCATTTCCCAGCCTCCAATAATGCTACAGAATACAAAGCATGTCTCCACGGACTCCGTATAGCCATCGAGCTCGGTGTCAAATGCCTCATGGTATACAGAGACTCCACGCTGGTTATCAACTAGGTCAACAAAGACTGGTCCTATTCCAGTGAGAAGATGGACGCATACTGTACCGAGATTAGGAAACTTGAAGGGAAGTTCTACGGTATCGAGTACCACCACGTGGTATGAGATCAAAACCATCTCACCGACCACCTATCTAAGATAGACTCTTCTCACGTCGTGATTCTACCTAGGGTCTTCATTCAAGACCTCTTTACGTCGTCTATTAAGGAAGAGAAGGAAGTTCAAGAAATCCCTCCCACCGAGCAGCTGGTACTTGTAGTACCTTCGCTGGCTGTAGATTGGAGGGAACAGTTCATCAAGTACCTCACCAGCACCGACGTACCCACCGATAAGACCGAAACTGAACGCCTCATTCGCCATAGCAAGCATTACGTGCTGGTGGACGGGAACTTGATGACGAAAAGTGCCAAGGAAGGGATACTGCAAAAATGTATCACCCAAGAAGAGGGAGTGAAACTACTTCTTGAAATTCACTTTAGTTCCTATGGCTTCTCAGAGGATGACCTCTAGAGGGACAGGATCCACACCGAGCAAGTGTTACCTCCTGAGCAGCTCGCATATATGTATCCTCCTGGTGGTGAGAGAGGAGCAGTGGGGAAGGTTCTAGGTCTTCACCCTACCTATAGATACCTGGACAGGATGTTCAAGAAGACTATTGACTGCAAGGGTGGAGACAAGGGCAACATTGCAGATTATTCCAGGAACCTACTCCACAGGATGGCACCTGATGCTTGGCCCTTCAGCGTGTTTGACTTTATTTGGTCCGAGATTAGGAGTGTGGGAGAGAGGCCCCTCAAGGGTTGTGGCTTTGCTCCTTATATCATGCATATGATTGAGTAGGTGACAGGGCACATGTTCAAGTATGACAAGATTCACAAGGCCCTGAAGATAGTTGCAGATCTCCCTAAGACAGGGTTACCTCTAGCTAGACTAGGAGGAGCAGCAGCAGCACCAGAGGCAGATGCACCTAAGAGTGGTGCACCAGCAGGGCTTCACCTCCACCACATGCTCCTTCACGTTCTACTTCACGCCATGGCAGTCCTCCCTCGCCTATCCGCAGGCTTTTTAGCTCCATATTTGGGATGTCCCAGGACATCCAGACCCGACAGCAGAAGGATAGGGAGGCTAGGAGGAAGGATACTCGGACTTTGAAGCAAATTGCTTATAGGCTTGAGCTTGAGCCTCCCAGGTCTCTAGTATCAGATGAGGCAGCTAGTGAGCCTGAGACTGAGGAGCAGCAGCAGGCCAGATATGATAGAGAGTATGTTGAGTTCATTCAGCGACAGCAGCAGCAACAGCAGGCACCAGAGCACCCTGACACTCTACCACTTCAGGCTCGTGTGCCTACTCGCTCTTAGCCACGTCCTAGTACTGTAGACAACTATGCTTTAGATTGGTGGAGTGACCTAACAGGTGGTGGTGGCTACTTCGGGTCTGGTGGCTATGACCCGTCTAGTGAGGGTGGTTCTTGTCCAGCCGGTGTTTCATGCTTAGATGACAAGGATGTTGGTCGAGATGATGATGATGATGAGTGATCTTAGCTTTCCGTGACAGCTTGTAGCCCCTTTGTCCTTAGTATGTCATTATTGGACATTTGTGGTGATAGATGACAAAGGGGGAGAGAGACTGATTAAAGCTTCAGGATAGTTTCATTTGCTTATCTTTGTACCTAAAGATATGTACTGCAGGCTGTAGTTTCTTGTTTTTGAGCTTCATTGATGTATCTTGGATTTGAGATAGATTGTATCATGTGAGAGATGAGACTTATGCTTTATCTATGTATCTCATGAGACATGGTCTTTATTTAAATATTAGTGGCTTGTGGACTTGAGAAAAATGTGTAATGAGTGCTATGTGTGAATTACATGTGTTATATTTTCTTTCATAAGGACTATGCATGCTAGAATGAAAATATTTCATGTGATGCCTTTCTATTTATTCTTGTGTGATATATATTGTCATATGCATCACGGTTTCACTTTGCCACACACACATGCACCCCACGGATGCAATGATTTAGGGGGAGTCTCCAATATGTTTTAGTATGTGCAATTGACATTTGAGGTCATTTTGTGAATTCTAATCATAAGCACATATTAAAGGGGAGCCTCTCATAAATCATTGAACCCAAAAGTTTAAATGTTTATATCATTTTGTAAGCTTTAATCAAGTTGTCATCAATCACCAAAAAGGGGGAGATTGAAAGTGCATCTAGCCCTTTAGTGGGTTTTGGATGATTGAATGACAACGTGATTAAAAGACTAACCCGTTTGCTAAGTGTGGACAGGTAATAGGTTATCTCATAGGTACTTAATGAAAGCCATAATGATGTGTTATTGTATAAACAATCTAGTTCAAGCACAAGACAACAATGCAAATGGAATTCATATGAAGGCTTATTTATTGTGGGATTTCCATGTAATATGTGAAAGCAAGCTCGTGATTATTAGTTAATGAGACATGAGGTATTGCATATGAAATGGTCTCATATTTGAAGCTTGCTAAATTAAAATGAAAAAGATAACAATACATATGAATGGATGATTCAACACAAGATGTGACTTGATGGCTTGAGATGGTGAAGATAGCAAGGAAAGGCTTCGAGGTACTAAGTGTAAGGAAAATGGACCCTTGGCCCATTTACTTTGGATTTTGGTGTTTGATGACCAACACAACCAAATTGGACTAATGAATTTGCAAGTGTTTGTTTTGTAGTTCAATAGGGTGCAAGACATAACTTGGACAAAGGCGACGTGATGATCCAATGATCTAACACCTCAAGCAAGACATTAGGAGCACAAAAAAAGACCCAAGAGAACAAGCAAAGTCCAAGCATGAAGATTGGAACCAAGCCGTACGCAAGATCGTGAAGAAATGAGCTCACTATGGTGACCGAATGTAGGACCGGACGCTGGACAGGTGACCGGACGCTACGACCGAACGCTGGGCGAGTGGCTCGGCAGACAGGCGATCGGACACTGGACCAAACACTGGCGGCAACCGACCGGACGCAGGACATGAGCGTCCGATCGATTACAGTAAGGTTCCAGAGCGGCACATCTGCAACCGGACGCGTCCGGTGGCAGGCGATCGGACGCTGGCCAGCATCCAATCAGCACATTGCTGGCTCAACGGTCGGGACGACTAGATGCGTCCGGTCAGGACGATTCAGCGTCCGGTCAGTAGCAGTTTCACGGGAGTTCGACCCCAATGGCTACTTTCTCAGTGGGGCTTATAAATACAACCCCCAACCAGCCATTTGAGGTGTGTGGAACTGAGGAAACATACCAAGGGTGTTGATACACCATTTTAGTGATCTCCACATGCATAGTGCTTAGTGTTTTATTAGGTGATTAGCATAAGTGATTTGCGAAGTGCTTAGGTTGATTAGACCACCGCTTATGTGCTTGCTCTAGGTCTATGCCTAGTGTTTAGTGAGGTTTGGATACCTCTTGCCACCCCGTGCTTGCGAGCACAAGTGTTGTACATCAGAGGGGCTTGAAGTCTTGCGAGATCACACCAACCGCGTTTGTGGTGTGGCCGCCACCGTGTACCGGAGGAAACAAGGCCCGCGGCGTTTTGGCCAGAAGCTTGATAGTGAAGATGGTGGGGAGCATCCGGGAGAGGCTTGCTAAGAGGCACATCGGAGACCCACTTGCGCATGGGAAAGGCTCGAGGCTATCCACGGAGTTACCTGACCGGGAGCTTGGCCCTTGTGAGGGATTCCTTGCGAGGGGCTCCAATGAGGACTAGGGGGAAGCTTGCGCGCTTCTCAATACCTCGGTAAAAATACCAGAGTCATCGATAGGAGTTTGCATATCTCTACCTTACTCTTTACCTTCTGCATTTACATTGATTACATTACTACATTTGCGGTAGAGATAGCAACACACTAGCAAAATCATAGTTGCACATCTAGATAGCTTATCTATTGCATAGGTTTTGCTAGGGTTAGAAAAAAGAGGCCATAGTTTAGAGTTAGAATTTTAAGTTGCCTAATTCACTCCCCCTCTTTGGCATCACGGTCCCTTCAATTGGTATCAGAGCCGGTTGGCTCATATTTAGACCTTTGGCTTAACCGCCGTTGAGCCGACGCTATTGTAGAGTGGTTGGGATGGATACCGCTAGGCCTCCTCAATTTGATGGCACTAACTTCCTTTACTATAAGGCTAGAATGGCTTGCCACCTTGAGGCAGTTGATTTAGGTGTATGGAGAGTCACTTGTGACAGGATGAAACCCATTAAGAATCCCAAAAAGCCCACAAAGAGTGACGAAAAAGAAATGCATTTTAATGCTAGAGCTAAGAATTGTTTGTTTGAATCATTTAGCATGGATGTGTTTAACCAAGTGTTCACCTTAAATATGACACATGAAATTTGGTTAAAACTCCAAGAGCTCCATGACGGCACAAGTAATGTCTGTGAGCAAAAACATTGTCTAGCCAAGCAAAATTATGATTCCTTTGCTATAAATGATGATGAGCTTGTTCATGATATGTATTCTTGATTGAATCTAATTATCAATGAGCTCCATTCAATAGGATTATTAAAGCTAGATGATGCGGACATCGTGAGGAAGATCATCTCCGTTCTACCACAAAAGAAATATGCAAGCATCATCACCATTCTTCACAACATGGAGAACTTGAGCACCATGACCCCGGGCATTATCATTGGCAAGCTAGTGGCATTTGAAATGTCACGTAAGATGGGTCAAGGAGAAGCATCTTCATCAAGCAAAGGCAAAGCTCTCACTTGTAGCGAGAATAAAAAGATGAAGGGCAAGAAAGTTGAGTCAAGCTCAAGCTCAAGCTCAAGCTCCTCAAGTGAAGAAGAAGAAGATGAGGATGATGATGATGAACAAGAATCAAGTGATGATGATCAATCTTCCTCCTCCACCACCGACCTTGATGAAGAATCAATCAAACTTATCAAAAAGGTGGAGAAGATGATCGTAAGGCTTAATGTCAAGGGTGTGCCCATCCAAATTCAAGACCTTGTTTTCACTAATCAAAGAAACAAGCAAAGAAAGAGAGGATGCTATGGATGCGGCGAGTTGGGGCACTTTGTGGAAGTTTGTCCAAACAAGCCCACACCCAAGGCAAAGAAGAAGGCATGCAAGAACAAAGCCCTCACATCAATAAGGTCATGGGATGATTCTTCAAGTGAAGAAGATCATCACAAGAGGCGAGGGCGCAAGCACTCATCATCAAGCTCTTCTCGTGTGTGCCTTATGGCATGAGGTAATGAAAGCTCATCCTCTAGTGAGAGCGATAGTGATGATGATTAGCCTTCTTATAATACAATTGTGCAACAAAATTGTAAATATGCTAAAGTTTGCACTAGTCAACAAAAGAAGCTCAAAAATTTAAAAGAAGAGCTAGGTAGTTCACAAGGAGCATACAAGAATTTGCTTGAACAATATGAAAACTTTGCAAATCTCAATGTTGAACTATCTACTAAAATTGAGCAACTTGAGGCTAGTGCAACAACAAATGAATGCACAATCAATGATAAGCAACTTGAAAAGAAAAATGAAAAATTAAAAGAAAAGTTAGCTAGCTCACAAAATGATTATCAAAGTTTGCTTGCTAAATTGAAAATCATGTGCAAACATTGTGATGAGCTAACTAATAAAGTTGTTAATCTTGAAGCCGTCAAAAATACCCCCACCAAGGCACCTAAAAATAAAAGTTCTATCATTAAAAGGGATGCCTCTACTTCTTGTAATGATTTATGTTTAGACTCACCTTTGTGCAACCAAGTTTGTGTTGAGAAAGTTATTGTAGATACATGCACATAAGAGGTTGCAAAGGAAAATGAGGAACTTAAGCAAGAAGTAGCTCGCCTCACGAAGGACTTGACTCAAGTAAAAGGCAAGGCGAAGCAAGCTCAACTTCATCAAGATAACACCGTCAAGGGAGTGAAGAAGCTTGATGAAGAACAAACCGTGGTTTGCTACGTGTGCCACAAGGAAGGCCACAAGTCCTATGAGTGCAAGGTGAAGAATGGGGGAGGAGCAAAGGAGGAGAAAAAGCAAACAAGCAAGTTCTCCAACACCTACACCAACATGGTGGACAAGAAGGCCTCCACACCTTATCTCTTGAAGAAGAAGAAAAATGACAAGGTGGTGGCCATCAAGGTGAACAAGCAAGCCAACAATGGGGTCAAACGCTTTTGGGTGCCAAAGAAAATCATTTCAAATATAAAGAGCACCAAGAAGGTTTGGATCCCAAAAGGGAAGTGAGAAGTCCGTCGGACGTCGGGAAATTTGGAGACTTGGCAAAGTTTGAGTGCCTTTCATGGGGTGCATCATGATGGACAAAGTCATTGCCAAGTGGGTTAGTGAATACTATGGACCCAAATTCCCCTTCCCATGTTAGGTAACTAGATGTCATTACTTTCAATTAGTTTTCATTTCAATTGGTATTGTTTTTCAATTGATTTACTCTTAAAGCATCTAGTTATCTTTCATACCTATGTTTGCATCTACTTGCTTAAATCTTTTGTCATGCATTCAATAGGTATATCATATGGTAGGCTTGCTCGGTTTCATGATCAACCCTTAGAGCAAACCTACATGGTTTAAAATTGTTTAGGAGCACGGCACATAGCTTGTTTTACAATTATTTATCTAATATGTGCCAAAGTCCAAATTGTAGATAATCTCTCCCAAATATCATCTTTCAAGTGGTATTTTGATACTTAAATCAATGTGCACAAATTTTACAAGTATTCAACACTTGTGTGCACAAATTTAGGGGAGCTTAATCTGCAAGTTGGATGCCTTGAGACTAACACCTTTTTAAGCTTATCTTGTGTGTAGTGGTCTCATTGCAAGGAAAATGGAGTCCCCGGAGGAAAGCATTATACTTCAATTGGTAGAAATCAAATTGATTTTCACATGTGGTATTTCTAAACCAATATCACCATGTTGATCTCTCTTTGATATTTATTTGCTTTCTCCATGCTTTATATAGATTAACCTCTCTTGTGCAATAAATTGCTAATTATGCATATGCTTTGCTTTCTACCATATGTATGCATATATTTAGGGGGAGCTTAGTCTATATAATGTGAGAGTCAAATTTTGTGATCCATTTCACTCTCTACACAAAGGATCACGAAATTTGACCCTTCCTTGTACTACTAATATCTTTCTTTTCGGTGTTTGATGCCAAAGGGGGAGAATTTGAAGGACCAAAGGCAAGCATCAAGTTGATGTCTACAAGTGGTAATGGTCTGAAAAAGGGAGGAAAGTGAATTATGGGTTAGTCTAAGTAATGGGAGAATTTTTTTTAGAAAGCTAGGCCTTAATCCATAATATCACATGGGGACATTTGCAAGGGCAAGACAAGCTTTTAAGTAAAGTTTTAATTGGTATCTGTCAATTAGTATCATATAACCTTGCCCTTCGCATTGCATCCTAGCAAGTAGGTAGTTTTTAACTTCCAAATTCTTATTATTTGCTTGCCTTGGTCGTGTTGGCATCAATCACCAAAAAGGGGGAGATTGTAAGGAAAATGGACCCTTGGCCCATTTACTTTGGATTTTGGTGTTTGATGACCAACACAACCACATTGGACTAATGAATTTGCAAGTGTTTGTTTTGTAGTTCAATAGGGTGCAAGACATAACTTGGACGAAGGCGACGTGATGATCCAATGATCTAACACCTCAAGCAAGACCTTAGGAGCATAAGAAAAGACCCAAGAGAACAAGCAAAGTCCAAGCATGAAGATTGGAACCAAGTCGTACGCAAGATCATGAAGAAATGAGCTCACTGTGGTGACCGGACGCTGGACAGGCAACCGGACGCTGCGACTGGACACTGGGCGAGTGGCTCGGTAGACAGGTGACCGGACACTGGACCGGACGCTGGCGGCAACCGACCGGACGTAGGACATGAGCGTCCGATCGATTATAGTAAGGTTCCAGAGCGGCACATCTGTGACCAGACACGTCCGGTGGCAGGCGACTGGACGCTGGCCAGTGTCCGATCAGCACATTGCCGGCTCAACGGTCGGGACGACCAGACGTGTCCGGTCAGGATGATTCAGCGTCCGGTCAGTAGCAGTTTCGTGGGAGTTCGACCCCAACGGCTACTTTCTCAGTGGGGCTTATAAATACAACCCCCAACCGGCCATTTGAGGTGTGTGGAACTGAGGAAACATACCAAGGGTGTTGATACACCATTTTAGTGATCTCCACATGCATAGTGCTTAGTGTTTTATTAGGTGATTAGCATAAGTGCTTTGTGAAGTGCTTAGGTTGATTAGACTACCGCTTATGCGCTTGCTCTAGGTTTATGCCTAGTGTTTAGTGAGGTTTGGATACCTCTTGCCACCTCGTGCTTGCGAGCACAAGTGTTGTACATCAGAGGGGCTTGAAGTCTTGTGAGATCACACCAACCGTGTTTGTGGTGTGGCCGCCACCGTGTACCGGAGGGAACAAGGCCCGTGGCATTTCGATCGGAAGCTTGATAGTGAAGATGGCGGGGAGCATCCGGGAGAGGCTTGTTGAGAGGCACATCAGAGACCCACTTGCGCATGGGGAAGGCCCGAGGCTATCCACGGAGTTACCTGACCGGGAGCTTGGCCCTTGTGAGGGATTCCTTGCGAGGGGCTCCAACAAGGACTAGGGGGAAGCTTGCGCGCTTCTCAATACCTCGGTAAAAATACCAGAGTTGTCGACAGGAGTTTGCATATCTCTACCTTGCTCTTTACCTTCCGCATTTACATTGATTACATTACTACATTTGTGGTAGAGATAGCAACACACTAGCAAAATCATAGTTGCACATCTAGATAGCTTATCTATTGCATAGGTTTTGCTAGGGTTAGAAAAAAGAGGCCATAGTTCAGAGTTAGAATTTTAAGTTGCCTAATTCACCCCCCCCTCTTAGGCATCATGGTCCCTTCCCTAAGCAAGGGTGAAGGGCAAGCGATGGCATGGCGGCCGAAGAACCTAGCTAGGGTGAAGAAGAAAGTACTTGCATTTAGTTGAGGTACTAATCAAGCTAAGATGGTCATATTGATGTGAAGGATCAAATCTATAATGAAGTATTTGATGGAAGTGACTTGATACATTTGGGATTATTCAAATTTGATGAATGGAATCAAGTCACATACTCAAGATGGCTATGCTTAAGTGAAAAGATCAATATCAACATGTTAGCACCCTTACATGATGAAGATTCATAGAAACGGCATTAATTCAAAAGTGGTCAACTCAAGTGGTATAAATTCATTTCTCCTTTGATCTTGAGTTTAATAGGTATGCCATACTATTAAGAGGGATGCATCATGTTGATAGATAATGTTTCATAAGTGCTCAAGCCAACCCATGTGAGTTTTGAGTATTTGAGCGATAAATGAGCTAACTAATTTCTTGCTGGACTGGCAATACCGGACGTGTCCGGTATTGCTACCGGACATGTCCGGTATTTGTCCAGCAGCTATAAAATTGTTGTTCTCGGGTTGGTTCATCGGGAGTTCTGATGTTGGTCGGGAGTTCCGACGGTCGGGAGTCCCGGTAAGGGTTGGGAGTTCCGACGTCTCGCACTTTAACTAACTTGGAGGGTTCACTGTCCTGGTCATACCGGACGTGTCCGGTATGGATGACCAGAAGCCAATGGCTAGTTTTCAACTGCCTTGAGGGTCGGGAGTTCTGACGTAAGTTGGGAGTTCCAACGGTCAGGAGTTCCGACAAGCGTCGGGAGTTCCGACACCTCACTAACTTTAACTCAGTTACATGTTTTTCAAATTTGCTGAGGGTCGGGAGTTCCGATGGTCGGGAGTCCCGGCATTCATTGGGAGTTCCGACGTCTCACAACTTCACTGTAACTTAGTTACCGTTGGCGCAGTGTCATACCGAACGTGTCCGGTAGTCCTACCAGACGTGTCCGGTATGGCAACGGCTATAAAACGGCTAGTTTTTCAAGGGGGCTATAAATACCCCCAAGCCTCCACCTTTGGAGGCTGCAGATTCTACTGACATACACACACGTTTTTGAGCCTTGCCAACTCTCCTAAACCCTCTCTTAGTGAGTGTGTGATACAAATTGCAAAATCCGTTTGTGGGTTAAGAGAGAATTTAAAAAAGAGAGCAAACCACCACTTGAGCACTTGTGCATATTGTCAATCTCATGATTCACATTTGTTACTCTTGGACTCTTCGGTCCTAGATGGTTAGGCGTCGCTGGAGAGCACCCAAGAGATTGTGGTGTGCCACGGAAAGTTTGTAACGGTCGATTCCACCGCCTCGGAATCATCTAGTGGAAGGAGGAAAAGGAGTTAGAAAAGACTCTAGCTAGAGTGACCTTCGTGGTACCCTCTAGGGCTGACCTTCGCTGGGTCGCCCGTAGCCCCCTCAACAGAGAGTAGGACTCGAACAAATCCGAACTTCGGTAAAACAAATATCGTGTCTCAATTTGCATTTCATTCGATATTTGTGTTGCTCTAGCTCTTGTGTAGGTTCTCTGTGTTTACTGTCATCTCCAGTACATACCTGTAGTTTGGTTTGAAGATAGAAATCGAAGGGAGCAAGTTTGGGGCTGCTCTGTGAAAATCATGCATACCGGACACATCCAGTATACCTACCGGACATGTCCGGTATTAGAGCTCAGTGCTGAAATTATTTGATCCTTGCGCTAATTGTTGTGTTGCAGGATTGTGGCTCCTAGATTTATTTAGTATCTTTTACATACTCTGTGGCTAACTTGTGAGGGGTGGTATTACTCTTATTTGGAGTTTCTATTTTGGAAACTCTCTTTACTAATTGTTTCCGTATTTAAAGGTGTTAATTTTCAAAAATGCCTATTCACCCCCCTCTAGGCGGCATCCTAGGTCCTTTCACTATCTCATCTTAATTTTGCTTGTTTCTAAAGACCCATTTGGTTCCAATCACATTGTGTCCCTTTGGTCTCTCTACTAATTCCCATACTTGATTTCTTATGAAGTTATTCAATTCTTCATGCATAGCATTCACCCAATCAATATTCTTCAATGCTTCATCTATCTTCTTTGGTTCAATGGATGACACAAATGAGAAGTGTTCACAAAATGATGCCAATCTTGATCTTGTTTGTACACCTCTTGAAATATCACCAATGATAGTGTCCAATGGATGATCCCTTGCAATATTTGTTGGTTGGAGGATTGGAACTTGATTGCTTGCACTTGCTTGATCATTTGGTTGAGATGATGTACTAGCCACTTGATCTTGTTCATTGTCATGAGAGCCACTTGTACTAGCTTGATTCGTATTATCTTGCACATTTGAGTTGGAGAGCACTTGCACTTGATCATCTTCATCATCATTCACTTGCCTAGGTCTCAATTCACCAATATCCATGTTTTTCATGGCATTTGAAAGTTGAATGCCTCTAACATCTTCCAAGTTCTCATTCTCTACTTGTGAACCCTTGGTTTCATCAAATTCAACATCATGAACTTACTCAAGAGTACCACTATCCAAATTCCAAACTCTATATGCTTTGCTTGTAGTGGAATAACTAAGTAGAAATCCTTCATCACATTTCTTGTCAAACTTGCCCAATCTAGTGCCTTTCTTCAAGATATAGCATTTGCAACCAAAGACCCAAAAATATGCAATGTTGGGCTTTCTACCATTCAAGAGCTCATATGGTGTCTTCTCTTTCAATCGGTGACAATAGAGGGGGTTGCTACAATAGCAAGCCGTGTTGATAGCTTCGGCCCAAAAAGATTGACTCACATTATACTCACTAAGCATAGATCTTGCCATATCAATGAGTGTTCTATTCTTCCTCTCAACAAGGCCATTTGATTGAGGTGTGTACTTGGCCGAGAATTGATGTCTAATTCCAAATTCATCACATAACTCATCAATTCTAGTGTTCTTGAACTCACTACCATTGTCACTTCTAACTCTCTTGATGGTTGTTTCAAACTCATTGTGAATGCCCTTGACAAATAATTTGAATGTTACAAACACATCACTTTTGTCCACTAGAAAGAATACCTATGTGTATCTAGTGTAGTCATCCACTATCACAAAGCCATATTTGTTTCCACCGATACTAGTGTATTGTATTGGCCCAAACAAATCCATGTGCAATAACTCAAATGCTTTACTAGTGCTCATCATGCTTTTCTTAGGATGGGTGTTTCCAACTTGTTTGCCGGCTTGACAAGAGCTACAAAGCTTATCCTTTTTAAACACATCTTTCAAGTCTTTAACTAAGTCATGCTTAACCAATCTATTCAATTATTTCATTCCAACATGACCAAGCCTTCTATGCCATAACCAACCCATGCTAGACTTAGTGAACAAGCATGTAGATAATCTAGCTTCACTAGCATTGAAATCAACCAAGTATAGATTCTCATATCTAAAACCTTTGAAGATCAAATTAGAGCCATCTACACTTATGATTTCTACATCATCTACCCCAAATATGCAATTGAATCCAAGATCACACAATTGAGCCACGGATAGCAAATTGAAGTTCAAGCTCTCTACTAGCAACACATTAGATATGCTCATATCATTTGATATTGCAATCTTACCAAGCCCTTTGACCTTGCCTTTGCTATTGTCACCAAATGTGATACTATCATAACCATCATTGCCATTGGTGTTGATTGAGTTGAATATTCTTGCATCATTGGTCATGTGTTGAGTGCACCCACTATCAAGAACCCAATGCCTTCCTCCGGCTTTGTAATTCACCTACAAGAGAAGATCAATTCTTTTTAGGTATCCAAACTTGCTTGGGTCCTTGAAGGTTAGTCACTAAGCTCTTTGGTACCCAAATGGCTTTCTTCTTTGAGCCCAACCATGGTTTACCAATGAACTTAGCCTTCACACCATTTGTACCCTTAGTAAGCATATAGCATGAATCAAGCTTTATGAAGGATACATTAGCATTTTTGCTCTTGTTGTTGCATTCTTGCTCTTCATGACCCACTTGCTTGCAACTATTGCAAAACCGACCATTGTTCTTCACAAAACTAGTTTTGTGAGGAGCAAAGGCTACCTTGCCTTTCTTGGGGGTATAGCCCAATCCCTCTTTGTAGAGAGAAGCTCTTTGGCAACCCAAGCACATAAGCAAGCAGTCCTCACCACCATAAGCCTTAGCCAAGGTGTGAGTGAGCTTATTGACCTCCTTCTTGAGGTTCTCATTCTCAACCACTAGTGAGGCATCACAAGTGAGACCATCACTACTAGATGAGGTAGAAGTGGAAGTGCTACAAGAAGGGTTAGTAGAAGCAACAATGATAGGCATAGATAGTGATTCATCAATTATATCACAAGTTAAACCTACATTGCAAGTTTCAACATGCTTCTTTTTATTTTTCTCATCAAACAAAGAGGAATGAGCCTTTTCAAGCTTTTTGTGAGCTTTGCTAAGCTTCTCATTGGCTTCCTCTAGCCTCTCATGAGATGCATTGAGCTCATCAAAGGCTTGCTTAAGGACTTTTAGTTCCTTATGCAAGCTTTTGCATTCCCTTCTCTTGATATCAAAGTGTTCTCTAGCATCTTCTAGCATGTCAAATAATTCATCCTTAGTAGGTTCATCATCATCACTATCACTATCATTTTTATTTTCATTATCATCATCATGTTCTTCATCACTTTCATCATCACAAGTTTGAACCTTAGTGGCCTTAGCCATGAAGCATGATGAAGAGTCGAAGAGAGAATGCTTCTTATTGATAGCAATGCTTGCAAGAACCTTCTTCTTGGTGGTCTTGTTATCATCACTATCGTCATCATCATCACTTGAGGAAGCATCACTATCCCAAGTGACCACATATGAACCACCCTTCTTCTTCTTGAAGGTCATCTTGTCCTTCTCTTTCTTTTCCTTTTTGTCCTTCTTCTTGTTCTTCTTCTTGTCATCATCATTGTCGCTATTGTATGGACATTGAGCAACAAGATGATCTTTGCTTCCACACTTGAAGCACCTTCTTGACTCTTCTTTGTTCTTGGATGAAGACTTCTTTCTTCTAGCATGGTAGCCCTTCTTCACCATGAACTTGCCAAATCTCTTGACAAAGAGAGCCATCTTCTCATCATCATCATCATCCCATGAATCATCTTCTTCACTAGATGTTTCTTGCTTAGCTTTGCCCTTGGATGATGTGGCCTTGAATGCCACACTCTTATTCTTCTCATCCTTCTTCTCATCTTTCTTCTCCTTCTTTTCTTCCTTCTCATCTTTATCTCTATATGTATCATCGGTCATAATGTCTCCCAACACTTGGTTTGGTGTCATGGTGTCCAAACCACTCCTTACTAGAATAGTGACCAATGTGCCAAATCTTGAAGGTAAGCATCTCAAGAGCTTGTGGGAGAAGTCCTTGTCCTTGACTTCTTCTCCAAGTGCTTTGAGATCATTGACAAGCACTTGAAGCCTATGAAATATTTCCGGCACACTCTCATCCTCCTTCATCTTGAAGCTTGCAAACTTCTCCTTGAGAATGTAAGCCTTTGCACCCTTCACGGCTTGAGTGCCCTCAAATGATTCTTCCAACTTCTTCCAAGCCTCATGAGCCATCTCAATATTCTTGATTTGCTCAAATGTTCTCTCATTAATTGCATCATGAATAGCACTTAGAGCAATGTCATTGTTTTAGAGAAGCACTTCTTCGCCCACGGTGGGATTCTCTAGATCACCAATCTCAATTTTGGTTTCTACCACCTTCCACACCTTTCTATTGATTGACTTGATGTGTGTGGTCATTTTTGACTTCCAATAGGGATAATTTGTGCCATCAAATTAGGGTGGCTTCTTGGTGTTGTTGATTTGAGCCATTTTTACACCGAAGGTTGTTAAACCTCAAATCACGGTGACCTCGGCTCCGATACCACTTGAAAGGTCCTAATGGCTAGAGGGGGTGAATAGCCTAATAAAAATTTCTACAACAACACTTAACAAAAAGGTTAGACAATTATGAGGCGAAGCAAGTGTTGCGCTAGCCTACTCAAAATGCAAGCCACCTACCACAATTCTAGTTTAGATAGTGTCTATTCACACAAAAGCTATGACACTACCCTATGTTAGTGTGCTCTCAAAGGCTAACTAAAAAGCCACACCAACCAACCAAGAAAGCTCTCACAACTAGCTACACTAAAGAGTTTGTCAACTAGTTTGCGGTAAAGTAAAGAGAGTGATCAAGAAGGTTATACCGCCATGTAGATGAAGAAACCAATCAATCACAAGGATGAATAACAATGAAGACCAATCACCTCGGAATCAATGATGAACACAATGATTTTTTACCGAGGTTCACTTGCTTGCCGACAAGCTACTCCTCGTTGTGGCAATTCACTCACTTGGAGGTTCACGCGCTAATTGGTTTCACATGCCAAACCCTCAATAGGGTACCACACAACCAACACAAGATGAGAATCACACAAGTCACGAGCAATCCACTAGAGTACCTTTTGGCTCTCCGTCGGGGAAAGGTCAAGAACCCCTCACAATCACCACGATCAGAGCTGGAGACAATCACCAACCTCCGCTCAACGATCCTCACTGCTCCAAGCCGTCTAGGTGGCAGCAACCACCAAGAGTAACAAGCGAAATCCGTAGTGAAACACGAACACCAAGTGCCTCTAGATGCAATCACTCAAGCAATGCACTTGGATCACTCCCAATCTCACTATGATGATGAATCAATGATGGAGATGAGTGGGAGGGCTTTGACTAAGCTCACAATGTTGCTATGTCAATGAAAATGGCCAAGAGAGTGAGCTTTGAACCGGCCATAGGGCTTAAATAGAAGCCCCCACGAAATAGAGTCGTTGTACCCCTTCACTGGGTATTGATCGGGGTGACCGGACGCTCTGGTCCTACTGACCAGACGCTGCTCCTCAACGTTCGGTCGCCCGATGGTGGCCACGTGTCTCCTGCGTTCAACGGTGACCGTTTGATCTCAACGGTCGAAATGTTGACCGGACGCTCTGACAAAGCTGACCGAACGCTGGACCCTCAGCGTCCGGTCGTTTACAGTAAGGGTCCAAAACATGTTTTTGCCGATCGGACACGTCTGGTCATGCTTGACCGGACCCTGCCAACATCCGGTCACACTGTGACTTCTTACTGTGCTGACCGACAACACGACCGGACGCAGCCCTTCAGCATCCGGTCGCTGAGCGACCTAGCGTCCGGTCCTTTGACCGACGCCAGCATCTTTGCGACCAACTCCATTTCACCTCTAACTTCTTCACCCTTGCTCAAATGTGCCAACCACCAAGTGTATCACCTTGTGCACATGTGTTAGCATATTTTTCACAAACATTTTCAAGGGTATTAGTTATCCACTAGATCCTAAATGCATATGCGATGAGTTAGAGCATCTAGTGGCACTTTGATAACTGCATTCCGATATGAGTTTCACCCCTCTTAATAGTATGGCTATCAAACCTAAATGTGATCACACTCTCTAAGTGTCTTGATCACTAAAATAAAATAGCTCCTATGGTTTATACCTTTGCCTTGAGATTTTTGTTTTTCTCTTTCTTCTTTCCAAGTCCAAGCACTTGATCATCACCATGGCATCATCTTCATCTTGCTATGATCTTTGTTTGCTTCGCAACTTGGAGTGTGCTACCTATATCATGTTTACTTGATAAACTAGGTTAGCACTTAGGGTTTCATCAATTCACCAAAACCAAACTAGAGCTTTCAGTGGTTCCTTAGCGATGCTTTGTTTTTCCTACACGCACAAGGGCTCCGTGCTCCATGTTATGGTTAACGGGCTAGCTAGGGCTAGAGACTCAGCTACACACTAACTAATCGGGCGGTTTATATTAAATATAAATAAATCTTCATAATAACACTAAGTGTTTACACCAGCTAATCGTCGAGCTGCATACGCTATTTCATCACCATTGCTGATTTTTCTCTGGAGTTCATATATTTTTACTTCATGTACTACCTGTTCTACATATTTGTATTGCAGGATCATCGCCAAGGTGATCGGACCACCTGGTGCTAGGTTCGTGGACTTCATCATCGACCAGTTGATCGGACTGTTTGCCGGTCGCTTCTACTCAATGCTCACTTCGCCGCCGACCAGTTGACCGGACTCCTCGGTGCTCGAACATCGCCAACTATGCTGGAGACTCCTCAGTTCTCGGACATCGCCAGCTACGCCGGAGACTCCTCGGTGCTCGAACATCACCAGCTACGCCGGGGACTCCTCGGTGCTCGGACATCGCTAGCTATGTCGGGGACTCCTCGGTGCTCGGACATCGCTAGCTACGCCGGGGACTCCTCGGTGCTCGGACATCGCCAGCTACGTCGGGAACTCCTCAGTGCTCGGATTCTTCGTACAAGCATCATCAGCTAAGCTGAGGACTCCCTTGGTGGTTAGATCTTGCTACGTCTTATTGGTGTGCTATCAAGCTACTCTATGCTATTCGGATCATGGTGCTAATCTTGGGCAGCACGTCTGGGGTCTTGATACGCGCATATCAGATGATGTCGGCACGCTTTCAGACTTCTTTTCTTTGACCCTGCTACAAGATTCATTCTTCATCTTCCAGCAGGCTCAGGGACTAAGTGGCTACACTTCACCTGGCGGTGAATGTAGTGCCTATTTCTTGATTTACCCTCCTTATTGACAGAGTCTAAGTGGCTACACTTCTCCTAAGTGGAAGAATTTTTAGATTTTGAACTTGAGCTCCTTACATCCTTATGACAAGCCTTACTTGGGGTACACTGCTCGGCGACGGTTCACACTACTCGGCGACGGTTCACAACTACTCGGCGATGGTTCACAACTGCTCGGCGTGGTCGAACCATGAGTCTGACTGCTCGGCTTTGTTCGCACCTGCTCGGATAAGCTCAAGACGGCGCTGCACAACGGATACAAGGCGCTTGGGGACTAGCTGTGGGGGATATGACCCCCGGTATCCATAAGACAAGACATGGACCGCACCATCAGAGGTGGCCCAGCCCACAAGATCAAGGCGTGCACGGCACTGGTCGACGTGCACCGCAAGATATTGTATAGTACCAAATAGGATATTTTTCTTGTAACCCTACCCCTCCAGAGTATATAAGGAGAGGCAGGGGTCCCCTAGTCGACACCGACAAATATTCCATATTCAATACAATACACCAAAGACACAGGACGTAGGGTATTACGTCGATCAGATGGCCCGAACCTGTCTAAATCGTTGTCTCTGCGCCTTGTGTCACCATCCGGTTCCTGATTATGCGCATCTCCACCGATCAATCTACCTTCGTGGGATACCCATCGGAGGACTGCCGAGCATCTTTTGTCGACAATCTCCCATTAAGGATTATTTGATCCATTAGCACTAAAAATAGATAGGTCATAACTAAGAGCAACTTTAACAAAAGAGCTATCTATGTTGTGTAATCTATATTTGAGTTTTTTGGAGAAAAAAAAAAGAGAGTCCAACAGCTATTGTATCTGGCTTTCTAAAATAGCAAGTCATATATTCTAGAGTTCTCGCATGCTAGATATAGCTTGCATGTGCCACTAGCTATTCGTCTCACCCTATTGAAAAGGCTGTTGGAGTTTCTATTTTAGAGGTTGGCTAAATCATGGATTTAGCTATTTATTTTTACCAACTCTGTTGGAGTTGCTCTAATAGCTGCTATTTTTAGCTAGCTAATTTTTAGTAGGAAGGTGTTTGGATCCATCTGCTAATAAGTAGTTGTATAGGGAGTTGGTATATATAAACTATTAGCACCTATTAGCCATTCCAAATATGCTAATGGAACAAATAGTTAGCATCCATCCAGCTAATAATTAGTAGGTCTGTATGAATCCACTAGTATTAATTTTAGCTGCTAATTTTTAGTGTTAATGGATCTAAACATGCCCTTAGTCTAGCGATGATCATAAAATCTACAGCGCTGTCAGAATCTTTCGCAAGAAATGCTTTTTTGTTTTTTCTCTGTCTTTTATAAATTTAGCAAGAGATAGCAAATTAAGGATATGTTTGGGAGTACGTTGCAGGTTTATTTTTTCCCGGTCTAAAGTAATTGGTGGCTCATTTGTCTCAGTATATATCTAAGTGCATAACAAAAGCTATGTATTTAAAAAGACAAAACACCTTATAGGCCATGTCGCTTGTCTTATAATCCATACTTTTCAGCTTGTTTTTTCAGCTGGAACAGTGTTTTCTCTCACAACAAATCAGTCGGAACAATGTTTCGTCTTATTTTTTCAGCGAAGTGAACGGAGCCTATATAATTTGGAATGAAGGGAGTATAATTTTTTCATAGTACATAGCTTGCAACAGTTTTTTCATACCTCACAGTTAAACCAAATATACCCTAAATCTCTGTATGTGCCAGAGGCAGACGAACAATTTAAAACGAAAGCACTAACCTCCGAGATAAGTATCGACTAGAGAAAAGTGGCATATAAAATTTATTACTAAAATAGCAGTTACATGTGATACATCTGATAGTACTATTGGTACAAATATTCGAAGGTCAAACATGGAATAATAAAGTCGAAATTCTAATTATTGTGGAGCACAGGTTAGTAGTAATCTTTGCTAGCCAATTCGACGACAGTAAGGTGACATATCAGAATCAACTGACGTTGCATTGTAGACTTATTTCTTGACGGAGTTCACATTGTATAACCAAGAAATTGTCCACAGACAAAGCAACAATGTTGCCTATATACATATAAGCAACTTTCCGGAGCGGCCAAATCCTAACCTTCATATTGGTCGCCGACCCCGTGGCTTCAGAACTGATCGACTGAAAACCGTGAACCTGAATACATCGTAGCTACGTTACTGGTAATAACTACCATCTACCAAACACCTATATATACAGTGTCTTTAATTTACAGAACAACTTAGCAACAACACTCAACTGCTACTGTGTAAACGCAGCAGCTGCAGAAAGATACATATATAGAAGACAATCTCATAGTCAGCAGCGAGCGGGTCGTTTGTATGTTGGGGGTAAGGACGGACAGTTCTCGTTCATTTTCGCATAAGGTTCAATCGTGTTGTACTCTGGCAGCTCCATTCTGTACTCTCCAAGAATCTGGCAAAAGGGAAGCTTGTCCGTGTCTGTGTTGCACCAGCTTGGAAGCCTTGCCGGGTTGTCTTCAAAAATCTTGAGCATGTATGCGTCACGAATCTGAGGCAGAAGAAGCAGAGTCAAATGATGCAGGTTAGACTAGACTTAGTAATGCACATCAATCAACCAGAAGAATGATGGAGAGAGAGACTAAGCACGAAATGTCACTTACAGTGAACTCGGTGACCTGGATCGACTCCGAGAAAGGGGCGAATATTCCAGCCTCCTTGTACATTGCAAGAATGAAGGCAACACAAGTAGTTGATTTACCATCACTGTATACCCATTCGTCTTGCTCGGGTATGGTGAGCAACTGATCAAAAGACATTCCACGTTTTTCAGTCTCCATAATGATCCCCTGAAGGTCCAAACCCTACACAAAAAAGAACACATGCTTATGAATTTGATTACTGAGCATAACTGTAACAACTAAAGCATGAGTGAACAAGATTATAGCTCTCCATTTTGACAAAACCCATATCATTTTGAGCAATGATGCTACCAATCTCCTGGGTTACACTGGTTAGACCGTTGAAGTCCGGGGGTCAATGAAACCCCTGTCACCAGTCCAAGGTTCAAAGGCTGGTACAAACTTAAGGACAAAATCAGGGGGACGTCTCTCCCCCTGGTCGAGTATTATTATTTTTTTGAGCACGACACTCAATCTATAATCTATCGTGCACCCAACAAAGTCAAGTCAATATCTGTCTGCCCATAATAAAAAGGTGTCTCCAACAGTTATAGCTACTTGCTAGCTATAATGCCAACATGTCAACTAGAGATAGTTATAGCATAAAATATTAAAAAAAAGGGGGGGGGGGGGGGGGGGGGGGGGGGGGCAGACCCAGTGCCGGAGGCTCCCACATAAGTGGGGTCTGGGGAAGGGAAAAACCGAGGCAAGCCTTCTCCCCGCAAAATCTACGGAGAGGCTGCTTCGAACCCGTGACCTGGTGACTCAGTGAGACAGCTCTCACCACTGCACCAGGCCTGCCCTTCAGCATAAAATATTTTACCCTTAGAATAATCTAATTCAGCACATTTTCATGTTTGCTGTAGGCTCCACATGGTAGCGAGAGGGAATGGGTGTGGGTGAGCCCCTTGGTTTCTGCTATAGACTAGCGCTTGACGAAGAGCTACCTTTTCTCACTCCCTGCAAGAACCTGAGGTCGATACACTAAAGCTAGCTGATACATCACCGTTGAGCTGCCCTAACCATACCATAGGCCAAGCCATTATCAAACCCGGAAGTTGGTTCCAGTAAAGGCATGCAAATTAGTCTAACTAAATAGGTACAAAAATATCTGAAAAGAGTACCATAGGCCAAGCCATTATCAAACCCGGAAGTTGGTTCCAGTAAAGGCATGCAAATTAGTCTAACTAAATAGGTACAAAAATATCTGAAAAGAGTGCCCAATAAAAAAAAAACAGGTTTAACAGAAATTCAGCATTGTTTTAACTTTAAACTAGCTTGAATCAAAATAATCTTGTGAATACCGATGAGGGAGAATAAGTATTAACAGTAATCTACAAACCTCAGTGCCAAGTCGTTTGTTTAGGGCTTCATTAAACATGTTTGCAGCATAAACTGGCTGCAATCTAGTCCACATTGACATGACTGCCATTACCTGTAAACATTGTTTGACGAAATTGGGGTGACATAAGATAAATCATGCATAAAGCCTCAATTTAAGTTTTCCAAAGATCGATAAGAATTACCAGGTTAGCATCAAGGGGAGGTGGATAATTATCTCCTATTGTATCGATCCAGCTAAATATCATGTTATGATAGCCATAAGGCTTCCCAACCATGCTCTGGGCATATTCCCATGCAGCACTTTCGTTGAATCTGGCACGTACATCAGGGTGCAAAGGAAGCAGGGCTATCTGAGGATTTGATTCATCCTTGAGGACCATGGTCCACCACTCATCCCAAGGAACTATAGCAATGATTTCTTCTCCCTATTATTTTGCAATTGATTATTGTCAAGAAATCTCGCAACCAAGTTATTTCACCAGAATAAAATGCATGAAATTCTCAGCACAAAATATAACTATTTCAGCTACTGGTGCCTTGCACCGAATGCCTGAGACAATCAGACAATAACTCTAATATTTACAACGGACTGACAAAAGATACCAAAAAGACAAGAAAATCCCTTAAATAAGAGCAAAATAATGTGTAGTGAAATCAACCCAACAAACACAAGAAGCTACAAAAAGGACAATCCTCGACAATAATTTTGAATGTTCAAGTCGGCTCAGCTCAACTCAAAGGGATGAGTAAAAGGTTCAATTGGGTTACAGCTTAGACCATGTAATTTAGCAGAAGACCAGTGGAACTGATTATATGATTGTTGATCATGATTAAAACAAATAATAATTAAACAAATGAAAAAAGTTATATGGTAATATGAATCATGCTGACAAGAGAAAATTTAATTA